>NC_081554.1:28437609-28737609 GCF_963082655.1 Stomoxys calcitrans
GACAGCTATATGTAAATATAGTCCGATCTGAACAATATTTACGTCAGATGACTGGAGGCTTAAGACAACCCACTATTTTAAATTTCAGCGATATCGGGTAATAAACAAAAATCTTTTATGGCCTTCAGACCCTTTATCGGGAGATCGGTCTATATGGCAGCTATATCTAAACATGGACCGATCGAATCCATATTAAGGTCAGATGTCGGGAAGCCTTAAGCTACTGACTGTTTCAAATTTCGGCAAAGTCGGATGAAAAATAAAGTTTTTATGGACATTAGACCCATTATCGGAAAATCGGTCTATATAACAGCTATACCCAAATATGGTCCGATTTGGCCCATTCAAGAACTTAACCAGTGTGCATCAAAAAGACGTATCTGTGCCAAATTTCAGCGCAATATCTCAATTTTTGAAGGCTGTACAGTGATTACAACAGACGGACGGACAGACACAGGGACATCGTTAAATCGTTTTCGAATTTTACTACGATCCGAAATGTATATACTTTTTAGGGTCGGAAATTGATATTTCGATGTATTGCAAAGGGATTGACTAAATGAATATATCTCCTATCTTACGGTGGTGGGTATAATGATAGCCACAGGAGATACGCCACGCCACCCATGATTTGATGCGTTTAATATGCTCCATTATGTCTTCAATGCAATGTTTAACCCTAATTCGGTCTTCTCTTCGGCGTGAACCACCTCATGGTTCGTATTTAAATGTTAAGTGCCCCCGTAAATGACTTGGTGGCAAGCTAGAAGTAGTACCTTTGCGGGAACCAGAAGGGTCATTTACATCTTCTTGACCTCATTTTAGATTCTTGTAAAACCTTGATGGAGCCCCAGCGCAATCGTGTGGTTCCATGATATTTGACCGAAAAATCACTACCGGCTTTTGTTGGCGATCTCAAACACCACAAAGTGAACAATATGCGTATCTTTGGTAGATACTGGTGGTCGCCAAACTCCACCAGGGCAACAACACGTGAAATGGTTAAGCAAGTGAAGTCTAAAATGCATAATATTCACAATAATTGCGATCTAATATATGGAAAACATTTTGGAAGCTGCTTTGGAGGCGTGGACACGCATACATTTTCGTCGTATTCCATGGACGTATCAACATTTGGCACCATTAAATAATAAAGCACGTGTAAACCAAGATTGGCTAAAATCATGTTCCGAATTTAATTTCATCCACACAGTGGCTGTCCAATTCGCCGATCCGATTGGCTATTCTATATGACCCATTTTAGAGAACAAGTAAGGTAAAGCAAAATTCAGGCGGTGCCGACTATATAATACCCTATGCCCTATAAATGGAAATTGGGATCTATGTCCTATTCTGAACCGAAATTAATGAACTTCAGTGGAGGCTTTCAGAGATGTCACTAAACAATCAGTATTAAATTTCGATCAATGCTTTAACTTGTTATACCCTACACCATAAGCCCGATTTGTCACTTCTAGGGCCACTTCATATGTTCGTTTCCGAGAAAAACGAAAATTACATATTCCATCCGCACAAGTCACTCCAAGAATGAACCAACTTAAAATTATTCTATATCTCGGAAACTATGAGAGTTAGGTAGGCAAACTAAGCACGGTATTGTAGATATTATTTTTGGCTTTCATAGGAATCAATCCGATTGCGAATCGGTTAAGTCGTTTCCGTGAAAAACGAAAATTACATATTCCATCCGCACAAGTCACTCCGAAGATGACCCAACCTAAAATTATTCTATATTTCGGAAACTGTGAGTGTTTGGTAGGCAAAATATGGCTGGACTTGTTCGATTTGCAATACATCGATTTCCGACCCTACAAGGAATGTATATTTCGAATCGTCGTAAAATTCTAAGACGATTTAATAATGTCCGTGTGTCTGTCCGCCTATACGCCTGTCCATCCGTCCGTTGTAATCACTCTACAGCTTTCAAAAATTGAGATATTGAGCTGCAATTTGGCACAAATACGTTTATTGATGCACGCTGGTTAAGTTCTGGAACGGGCCAAATCGGCCCATATTTGGATATAGCTGCTGTATAGAACGATTTTCCGATAAAGAGTCTATTGCCCATAGATGTTTTTTTTTTCATCCGATTTCGCTGAAATTTAAAGCAGTGAGTAGTTTTAGGCCTCCCGACGTCTGACCCATACATAGTTCATATCGGACAATATTTATATATAGCTGCCATATAGACCGGAGGAGGAGGCCACCGTAGCGCAGAGGTTAGCATGTCCTCCTATGACGCTGAACGCCTGGATTCGAATCCTGGCGAGACCATCAGCAAAAAATTTTTCAGCTGTGATTTTCCCCTCCTAATGTTGGCAACATTTGTGAGGTACTATGGTATGTAAAACTTCTCTCCAAAGAGGTGTCTCACTGCGGCACGCCGTTCGGACTCGGCTACAAAAAGGAGGCCCCTTATCATTGAACTTAAACTTGAATCGGAGTGCACTCGTTGATATGTGGGAAGTTTGTCCTTGTTCCTTAGTGGAATGTTCATGGGGAAATTTGCATTTTGCCATATAGACCGATCTCCAGGTAAAGGGTCTGAAGCCCATAAAAGTCTTAGTTATTAACCAATTTCGCTGAAATTTAAACCAGAGGGTTATCTTAAGTCTCCCGATATCTGACCCAAATATAGTTCAGATCGGACTAAATTTAGATATAGCTGCCATATAGACCGATCTCCAGATAATGGGTCTAAAGCCCATAAAAGCTTTATTTTTTAACCGATTTCGCTGAAATTTGAAACGTTGAGTAGTTTTACATCTCCTAACATAGGACCCAAATATGGCTTAGATCGGACTATATTTGGATATAGCTGCTATATAGACCGATATGCCGATTAAGGGTCTGAAGCCGATAAAAGCTTTATTTATTACCGGATTTCGCTGAAATTTGAAACAGATTGTTCTCTTAAGTCTCCTGATACCTGACCTAAATATGGGTCAAATCGGACTATATTTAGGTATAGCTGCTATATAGACCGATATCCAGATAAAGGGTCTATAGCCCATAAAAACTTTATTTCTTAACCGATTTAGCTGAAATTTGAAACAGTAACATAGGATCCTAACATAGGATCCAAATATGCTTTAAATCAGACTATATTCAGATCTAGCTGCCATATAGACCGATATGCCGATTAAGGGTCTGAAGCCCGTAAAAGCTTTATTTATTACCGGATTTCGTTGAAATTTGATACGGATTGTTCTCTTAAGTCTCCTGATACCTCCTAAATATGGGTCAAATCGGACTATATTTAGATATAGCTGCAATATAGACCTATTTGCCGATAAAGGGTATGAAGCCCATAAAAGCTTTATTTTTTTAACCGATTTCGCTGAAAATTGAAACTTTGAGTAGTTTTACGCCTCCTAACATAGGACCCAAATGTGGTTCAGATCGGACTATATTTAGGTATAGCTGCCATATAGACCGATCTCCCGATTAAGGGTCTGAAGCCCATAAAAACTTTGTTTTTTAACCGATTTCGCTGAAATTTGAAACAGTGGCTAGTCTTAGTTCTCCCGACATCCGTCCCAAATATGGTTTGGATCGGACTATATTTAGATATAGCTGCCATACAGAAATATGGTAAAGATCAGACTGTATTTAGATATAGCTGTCGTATAGACCGATGTGCCGATTAATGGTCTGAAGCTTACAAAGCTTTTTTTATTGCCCGATTTTGTTGAAATTTGAAACAAAAATTTCAGTTGTGGCTTATATTTATTGGCCCACCCAATATCCGTGTCGAATTTAAGTGCATAAGTTATACGGATTGTGCCGAAAGGGGATTTTCATATACACCCCAGGTGGTGGGTAACCAAAGTTCGGCCCGGCCGAACTTAATGCCTTTTTACTTGTTTTAAATTAAATCTATAGCATATATTGTTTGATTTCCTGTTATATATAAATTGTTTGATTTCCTGTTATTCACCCACTGTATCATTTTTATATCTTTTTTTATGTAAATCTCTATGTCAAATAGAATTTTTTTTTTTAAATTTTTGAAAATTATTTAAGTTGAATTTGCATAAATAATTTGCCAACAATTATTCCATAAACTTAAAAGTAGACAGTCGGTAATTTGTCTCTTGGTCATAACTAAGATTTTCTCTCTATGGTCAATGGATGACTGCTTGAATGGATGGATGGATGGTCTTCCTAGTATTGTTCTGTTCTGTTGTTGCCTACGTTGTGCTCAACTTGAAACAATTGCAATATTTCATTATAATGCGGAAGTGCTCTCAACAGTTTCCTTTTTTTTTTTTGGGTGGTATTTTTGTTTTTGCTGGCGTTGTCATTTTCACTCAAGTGGAAAATATAAAATTAAACAAAATAACAAAAGACGATACAATTCTTGGTATTATTGTGGTTGAAATTCACTTCGTTTTGAGAGAGGGAAATTATAATAATAAATGATAAATTTAGTCAAATGGAAAAATTAAATGTTTTTTTGGGGGGATGCTAATTTTTGGAAATAAAATAAAGGACAACAAAAAAAATAATAAAATTTTAAATATATAAAATTTCAATAGAATAGGGATTTTGTGTATAATTTAATAAATGTTTATTTTTTGATTTCGACAGAAAAGGCCTTAGAGTTTTACTTGAGAAATAGTATATGCTGGTCCCTATACCTTTTGGTATCCTTAAATTGTTTGGAGGGCATAGCAAGTTCCATATTACCAAAAATTTTTTTTCTTTAACAATGTCAAAGGATTTTCGTTTTTCTTCCTTGTTGTTCTAGTACCCTTTAATAATTATTAAAAATTTGTTTTTTGTGTCAAAAGCTTTGTCTTAAGGCTCTTCTTGAGTGTCCTTGCCAGGAAGGCCACAAATAAACCCCAAGTTGCTTTCACTCATCCTCCTCCTCCCCTCTCATTCTTTTGTTGGGTACCAAAAGGAACAATAGCAAGTGTAGGAGTCACCCTCCTTGGCACTGATATAATTAATTTAATTTGTTTAGTTGTCTTTGAGATTTATGAGGATTTTCAGCCTAACCACATTCTCAATGTTTCCAGGGATTTGCTGTTTTGAAGCTGAAAGATATTTACAGAGATTATAAATCCATGGTAATTTAAGTTTCACTCTAATTGTTGTATTCTATATGGAAGGATGTTTCTTTCTTATTTATGTGTAAAGTTTCTTTAAGATTTATCATCTTTAATTAGGTTTTATTGGGAATTTTGTAATGGAACAATAGCACATGCCATGCCTTACACAGAAACTGGCCTCTGGGATAGAATGCTGGAACATATTTCATGGGAATTAACAAATCATTTCGATACTTTATAGGAGAGGGTGTTGGTGGTGTTAACTTTTAGTTGGGAAATTCTTTGAATGTCAACAAAGTGTTTGTTTGCATTTGTTATAGTGTTTGGAATTTACTGCAAAGATATGTGGGGTCTAGTTGAAGCAAAGTACCAAACTCCAAAAGTTTGCTTTAGAAAACAAGCCAGAAAAATATTTAAAATGGAAGACAATTTTCTTTCTATGTACATTTATTGGTAGAAGGACTTTGAAGGTGAAAGTGTGCTCTTCTCATCTTAGAAGTTGCAAATTGCAAATTTTGCCCATGAACATTCCACTAAGGAAAAGGGCCAAACTTCTCACATATCAATGAGTGCAGTCCGTTTGAAGTTTAAGCTCAACGATAGGAGGCCTCCTTTTTATATCCGAGTCCGAACGGCGTGCCGCATTGCGACACCTCTTTGGAGAGAAGTTCTACATGGCATAGTACCTCACAAATGTTGCCAGCATCAGGAGGGGAAAACCACCGCTGAAAATTTTTTCTGATGATCTCGCCAGGATTCGAACCCAAGCGTTCAGCGTCATAGGCGGACATGCTAACCTTTGCGCTACGGTGGCCTCCGATCTTAGAAGTTAGTTCAAATTTATTCAGATGGTATTGAATGCCTCGGTGCCTATTTGTAAAAAATGTTTGCGTCGTTCAGTTTATAACACCTTGCCGATTTTTATCCCTCCTTCCCTCGATCCGGCGTAGTGTTATTTCGCCCAAAACGACAAATGTCATGTTGCCAAAGCCCAAAAATATTTTTTATACCCATCACCACCGTTTTTAACACCGCGAAATATTGAACTGTGATCCAATATAAATTCGTGATCGTCTTGACACTCTGAATCGACCTAGCCACATCCGTTCGGCCCAGTATTCGTTCGTATGTCGAAATTATGACAGCGGTCGAAATTACGACAGCGTACAGCTAGGCCCTTGAAATTTTACACCCATACTTCTTGGGGATTGCAAATGGGTAGAGATGAGTTTTTACAGGGTAAATACCCAACGCTTTGGTATTTATTGAGTAAATACCCAAAATGATGAAAAATGCTCGATTTATGGGCTCAATACACAATTTTGGGAGATTGGTCTAAATGGCAGCAATATCCAAATGTGGTCCTATCTGCGGTACACCACTAAATAAAAAGGTTTAGAGGGCTACCGCAACTCGCTGTGCCAAATAAAGGGTGATTTTTTTGAGGTTAGGATTTTCATGCATTAGTATTTGACAGATCACGTGGGATTTCAGACATGGTGTCAAAGAGAAAGATGCTCAGTATGCTTTGACATTTCATCATGAATAGACTTAGTAACGAGCAACGCTTGCAAATCATTGAATTTTATTACCAAAATCAGTGTTCGGTTCGAAATGTGTTCATTCACCGTAACGTTGCGTCCAACAGCATCTTTGAAAAAATACGGTCCAATGATTCCACCAGCGTACAAACCACACCAAACAGTGCATTTTTCGGGATGCATGGGCAGTTCTTGAACGGCTTCTGGTTGCTCTTCACTCCAAATGCGGCAATTTTGCTTATTTACGTAGCCATTCAACCAGAAATGAGCCTCATCGCTGAACAAAATTTGTCAAAATTTGAACACATTTCGAACCGAACACTGATTTTGGTAATAAAATTCAATGATTTGCAAGCGTTGCTCGTTAGTAAGTCTATTCATGATGAAATGTCAAAGCATACTGAGCATCTTTCTCTTTGACACCATGTCTGAAATCCCACGTGATCTGTCAAATACTAATGCATGAAAATCCTAACCTCAAAAAAATCACCCTTTATCATCGAAATAGGATGAACATGTAAAAAGTCGTTAAGTTCGGCCGGGCCGAACTTAGGATACCCTCCACCTCGGGTATATATTTAAACCAGCTTTCATTGAAATCCAGTGAAAATTTCATACCTTATGTCCCATAGCAGTCATATCAAAATATGTTCCGATTTGGACCAAATACAGTAGACATATCTAAAAATAAACCGATCTGGACCATATACGACACTGATGTCGAAAAGGCTAACATAAGTCACTGTGTCAAATTTCAGTGAAATGGGATTATAAATGCGCTTTTTATGGGGCCAAGACTTTAAATCGAGATATCGGTCTACAAGGCAGCTATATCCAAATCTGGACCGATTTGGGCCAGGTTGCAAAAC
Organism: Stomoxys calcitrans; assembly: GCF_963082655.1. NCBI lineage: Eukaryota > Metazoa > Arthropoda > Insecta > Diptera > Muscidae > Stomoxys > Stomoxys calcitrans. Next base: position 28,445,101 of record NC_081554.1, read on the forward strand.
AAATGTCGAAGAGCCTAACAAAAAGCACTGTCTCAAATTTCAGTGAAATTGGACCATAAATGCGCCTTTTATGGGCCCAAAACCTTAAATCTAGAAATTGGTCTATATGCCAGCTATATCCAAATCTGGACCGATCTGGGCCAAATTGAAGAAAGACGTCGAAGAGCCTAACTAAACTCACTGTCTCAAATTTCATCGACATCGGACAATAAATGTGCGTTTTATGGCCCCAAAACCTAAAACCGAGATATCGGTCTATATGGCAGCTATATCCAAATCTGGACCGATCAAGGCCAAATTAAAGAAAGAAGGTCGAAGGGCCTAACACAACTCACTGTCCCAAATATCAGCAAAATCGGATAATAAATGTGGCTTTTATGGGTCTAAGATCCTAAATTGGCGGATCGGTCTATATGACAGCTATATCCAAATCTGGACTGATCAGGGCCAATTTTGACAAAGGATGTCGTAGGGCCTAACATAACTCACTGTCCCAAATTTCAGCAAAATCGGATAATAAATGTGGGTTTTATGGACCCAAGACCCTAAATCAGAGGATCGGTCTATATGGGGGCTATATTAAGATATAGTCCGATACAGCCCATCTTCGAATTTAACCTGTTTATGGACAAAAAAGAATCTGTGGATCAAAACACTTCATGCAAAATTTCAGCTAAATCTTATACTATTATATGAGAGCTATATCAGGTTACGAATCGGTTGGGTACAGTTGTTGATGGTCAAACCAAAACCCTTCATTCTAAATTTCAGCCAAATCGTATATAGCGGCTCTAGCGGCTTAAGAAGTCACGATCCGAGTTCAATTTATATGGGAGCTATATCAGGTTATGAAACGATATGGGCCATACTTGGCAAAGTTGTTGGATGTCAAAATATAGCACTTTGTGCGAAATTTCATCCAAATAGGATAATAATTGCGCCCTCTAGCGGCTCAAGAAGTCAATATCAGAAATCGGTTCATGTGGGAGGTATATCAGCTTATGAAGCGTTTTATACCATATTTGGCGCAGTTGTTAGAAGTGAGAACAGAACACTTTATGCATAATTGTAGCCAAATCGGATTAGAATCGCGCCTTCTAGAGGCTCAAGAAGTCAAGATCCGAGATCGTTTATATATGGGAGCTATCTCAGGTTATTAACTGATTTAAACCACAGTTTTCACAGTTTTTTGAAGTCAACATAAAACATTTGGTGCAAAATCTTAGCCGATTCGGATGAGAATTGCGCTCTCTAGAGGCTTAAGAAATCAAGATCCTGGATCGGTTTATATGGCAGCTATATGAAAACATGAGCCGATTGGACCCATTTACAATCCCAAACGACCTGCCCTTATAGAAAATTGTAAATTGGCTAAATCGGTCCATCGGATTGTAAATGGGCCAAATCGGTCCATGTTTTGATATAGCTGCGATATAAACGGATCTTGGGTCTTGACTTCTTAAGCCTCTAGAGGGCGCAATTCTTGTACGATTTGGCTGTAATTTTGCAAGTGATGTTTTGGTGTCACTTCCAACCACTGTGTTAAGTACGGTTTAAATCGGATAATAACCTGGTATAGCTGCCATATAAACAGGTCTTCGATCTTGGCTTCTTGAGCCGCTAGAGGGCGTAATTCTCACCCGATTTGGCTGATATTTCGCATGAGGTATTTTGCTATGACTTTCAACAACTTTGCTAAATATGGCGCAAATCACTACATAACCTGATATAGCTGCCATGTAAACCTATCTGGGATCTTGATTTCTTGAGCCTCTAGAGGGCGCTGTTATCCCATTTGGCTGAAATTTTGAACATCGGCTCCCATGACCTGCAACATACATGTTAAATATGGTCTGAATCGATCTGTAGCTTGATTCAGCTTCCATATAAACCGATTTTCCGATTTTGTTTCTTGAGCCCCTACAAGGTGCTATTCTTAGAATGAGGGTATTTTCGTAATTCCGTTTGAAACATATCGAAATATTAATCTTAGACCCATCACAGTATATATTCTCGATTGTCTTGATACTCCTAGTCGATTTGGACATGTCTGTTGGTCTGTCTGTCCATCTATTCGTCGAAAGCTTCCTAACTTTCAAAGGAGTAAAGCTAGGCGCTTGAAATTTTACACAAACACTTTCTAGGTTGGGTTTCTTAATGACCCATATCGGTCCATGTTTTGATATAGATCCCATATAATCCGATCTCCCATTTATACTTCCGGAGCCTCTGGAGAGCGCAATTCTTATCCGATACGTCGAAAATTTTGTACTGTGACATTTTTTATGACATTCAACAGAATTGCCAATTATGGCCGAATCGGTTCAAAATCTAAAATAGTTGCCATACAAATTGATCTCTCGATTTGACTTTTTGAGCCTCTGCAAGGCACAATTACCAGCCGATTTGGCTTTGAGAAAATCTGTCTAGCAAAGGCTCTTAGATCGAAAACCGTGTGATTCATATATTGGGTTGCCCAAAAAGTAATTGCGGATTTTTCATATAGTCGGCGTTGACAAATTTTTTCACAGCTTGTGACTCTGTAATTGCATTCTTTCTTCTGTCAGTTATCAGCTGTTACTTTTAGCTTGCTTTAGAAAAAAAGTGTAAAAGACGGATATTTGATTAAAGTTCATTCTAAGTTTTATTAAAAATGCATTTACTTTTTTTTTAAAAAATCCGCAATTACTTTTTGGGCAACCCAATACAAGGAAGCTACGTCTAAATCTAAACCGATTTCTGTGAAATTCAACAGCAATGTTGAAAGATGTTTTAGTTTATGTTGAGAAACTCTAGAAAGTTAAAGATTTCAATTAAATTCCTAAAAATTTTAAGATTTTAAGATTTTGCATAAACCTTTACCTTTAAATGCTTTCGAGATATGAGCTTTTCATATGACATTTCTTATTCCTTTACTTTGCAGATTATCAACTATAGTGGTCAACTGAATACTGAAATCAAAATTTCATAAAAGGATTTTTTCACCTCCACTCTACATACAAGCAAGCGAAAAAAATGGTAAGTTTTTATTGCTACACATTTTTTTTCTTTTGTTCTTTGTCAAGTTATATCACAAGGTCTCTGGTTTCATTTTAAAAGCTTTGTCTGCTGATATTTATTTAATAATTAATATAAAATCCATTTCATAAATTATATTTTTGTTGGTGATGCTCCACTCCACAAATTCCCTGCTTGAGCCTTTTTTGTGTGCAAGACAACAATCCTTTCTTTTGTTGGTTGTGTTTTTATGAGTAGGGCTTTTAAGCAGTGTTGTCAAGAGTGCCGGCTGTTGTCCTGGGCGCCACCATCACCACCACTAGTATTTTAATCCTCTTGACCAACAACCAAAAACAAACAGACTAACAGACAACAACGACAACCACTTTAATGTAACACTTTTCGTGTTGTGTGGAGCCAAGGTTTTTTTTTTACTTGAATTCTCTGCTGGCTTTAAAGGGTCTACCGGTTGTTGTTTGGTTTTCTACTTAATTTACAATTCAAAATACATAAATTCATAACATCCTGTGTACAACAACAGCAACTACAACAACAACTAAAAGGATATCACCATCAGCATCCTGGCGCTTCAGTTACCAACGAAATTCCAGCATACACACGCAACATTTTTTTTTTCAACAAACTTGCATTTTATACAGCATCCGTATCCATTACGACACATGTCGATGCAAATAGTACAACGTAACATGTCTGTCACTTATTAGACATAAAGTGAATGTTGCCATGTAAGGGAGATTATGAGATGCAATTTACCCAGAAGGGAAGTAAACAAGTGAAATTGCCTGATACTTATCTAGCCAGGCCGAACTCTGAGTACCCACCGCCATGAAAACATTTTTCTACCTACCACCATAGGATCACGTTTGCAACACCTCGAAATATTGATCTGCGACACCATAAGGTATAAATATTCTTGAGTCGATCTAGCCAAGATCGTCCGTCCTCCTGTCCGCTAGTCGCTCGATATTTCTCACAGAAACCTCTTATTAATTGCCGATTAAAAATGGTTCAGATTTGGGTATATCTCCCATGGTCCTTCGACTTGACTACTTGAGCTCCTAGAAGCTGCAATTATAATCCGATTGAGCTAAAATTTTGCATGCAATGTTCTATAACGACTTCCAAAGGACGTGTCAAGTATGGTCCGAATCGGTGTATAACCTGATATATCTTATATATAAAATTCAATTTGTGTTTGTTTGTTTGTTCCGTATAGACTCAAAAACGGCTGAACCGATTACCTTGAAATTTTTACAGATTGTGAAGGTTGGTGTGGAAGGAAACATAGGCTATATAATTATTTGATATCGGGAGGGGACGGATCCTCCCCTTTAACACAAAAGTACTACCCAAAACTAAAAGTGGACCGATCGGGACAATATGGGATTCAAATGAAAGGTATTTAAGAGTTGAGAACGAATTTCATAATAAAAGTCGGGTCCAAGTACCTGGGGGCCGCCCCAGCCCCAAAACCCCTTAAAATAGGTTTTTTGGCGATCATGACAATATGGGTCTTAAATGAAAGGTATTCGGCAGTAGATTACGAATATGGTCAGGAAGTAGGAATAGGCTTTATAATTTATTGATAACGGAAGGGGGCGGACCCTCCACCGTTATCCCAAAAACATCGCCCAAAATCAAAAGTTGACCGATAAGGACAATATGGGCATCAAATGAGCCGTAAGAGGGAGTAGATAACGAATCTGGCATACAAAATCAGATCAAAGTATAGGTGGTCACCCCACTTCCACAAAAACGCCCAAAATGGGCAAATTAGCCAATCACGGATATATGGGACTCGGTTTGTTTGTTCCGTATAGACTAAAAGACGACAGAACCGATTTTCTCGAAATTTTCGCATATTGTGTAGGTTGGTCTGGGATGAAACATAGGCTATATAATTTTTTGATATCGGGAGGGGGACGGATCCTCCCCTTTACCACAAAAGTACTACCCAAAAATAAAAGTGAACCGATCGGGACAATATGGGATTCAAATGAAAGGTATTCAAGAGAAGAGTACGAATTTCATAATAAAAGTCGGGTCCAAGTACCTGGGAGGCCGCCCCAGCCCCAAAACCCCTTAAAATAGGTTTATTTGACGATCATGACAATATGGGACTCAAATGAAAGGTATTCGGGAGTAGATTACGAATATGGTCACGAAGTAGGAATATGCGTTATAATTTATTGATAACGGAAGGGGGCGTTTTTGGGGTAACGGTGGACCCTCCACCGTTACCCCAAAAACACCACCCAAAATCAAAAGTGGACCCATAAGGACAATATGGGTATCAAATGAAAAGTATGTGGGAGTAGATAACAAATCTGGCATACAAAATCAAATCAAAGTGAGGGCGTCACTCCACCCCGGGAACCGGGAAGACCAAAAGCCCGATGGAACAATCAAGTTGTGGGAGACACCTCGAAACTTGGTGTCAGAGATTTTAGAATGAGCGCAGAAGATCAAGGCGCTTTGAACGCTATTCTACGTTCGGCTAGTGGAACAAATATTTTGTCATAGCCAATTAAAGTAGGAGTAAAGCCAATCACGGATATATGGGAATCGGTTAGTTTGTTCCGTATAGACTAAAAAAAGGCAGAACCGATTTTCTTGAAATTTTCGCATATTATGTAGGTTGGTCTGGAATGAAACATAGGCTATATAATTTTTCGGTATCGGAAGGGGGACGGACCCTCCCCCTTATGCCAAAAACACAACCCATAATCAAAAGTGGACCGATCGAGACAATATAGGTATCAAATGAAAGGTATTGAAGAGTAGAATACGAATATGGTATTAAAATTTGAGTCTAAGTACCCATCGGGCCGCCCCAACCCAAAAACTGCCCCAAACAGACATAGTGGGCGTTAATTTCAACATGGGGCTCAAATGAAAGGTATTGGGGGGTAGATTTCGAATCTGGCATACAAAATCAGATCGAAGTATAGGGGGGGTTACGCCACCCCCCAAAAACGTCATTAGACCCATTATGACTATATGATATTTGGCTGAACCGATTTTCTTAAAATTTTCATAGGAAACATAGGCTATATAATTTTTAGATATCGGGTGGAGGCGGATACTCCCCCTTACACCAAAAACGCCACCCATATCCGAAAGTGGTCCAATGGGCTCAATAAGGGTATCAAATGAAAGGTAATGGAGACCAGAAAACGAATATGGTATTAAAATTTGGATCCAAGTGCCCAGCTGGCCCCATCCCCTCAATCCAAAAACTCCTCTAAACTGATATATTCGAAGTTCATGTCAATGTGGGACTCAAATGAAAAGTATTCGGCATTAGATTACAAATATGGCATAAAAAATTAGGTCCAAGTAATGGGAGGTCGCCCACCCCCAAATGGGCATATTAGCCAACCATGGCTATATGGGACTCAAATGAAAAGTATTTGGCCGTAGATTACGAATATGACATTAATATTTGCGTTCAAGTCTAGGTGGCGCTTTTCCTCCTAAAGATACCTGAAGTGGTTATTTGACCCATTATGACCATATGGGACTCAAATGAAAGGTATTTGACAATAGAAAACGAATTTGATATCCAATTTTGGAGCCAAGTGTTTTGGGGTACGCCCTAAAGCGCCCTCTAAACTGAACTTCATTTACCTTGGGAATAAAGAACGAATTTGATATCTATTTTCATTGCAAAGTGTCGGTGGCCGCCCCAGCCCCAAAACACCCTCTAAACAGTTCATATTTACCGAGCATGGCAATATGGGGCTCAAATTAAAGGGATTTGGAAGTGCAGCACGAATTTGATTGATCCATATTTTAATCGAAATGTCTGAGGTCCATCCCTCCCATCCCTTATCAGAACATTATTCTAAGGATAAACATTACAGGGGCAAGTTCTTGCAGGGGCAAATTCTCACACATTAATGAGAGTCGATTCAAATTGAAACTTAATGATAAGGGACCATTTTTTTTTATTGCCGAGTCCGTAAGGCGTCCCGCAGTGCGAGTGTCCCCATCCTAAAAAGATATTAGAGAGTTAAAGAAGGCGCAGTGTAGCAGGCCTGTTTCGCCTAGTCTCCCATATAAACCAGTCTTCCGATTTGACTTATGGATCTTTCAAAAGCCGAAATTTTTTATCCCATTGGGCTGAAATTTTGCATAATGTGTTCTGTTATGACATCCAACAGCTATGCCAAGAACGGTCGAAATCGGTCCAATAGCTGACAAACTCCGATGTATACCACTCTCCCGCCTTTTGCGGCTCGTAGAAGCTTAATTTTCGCCCGGTTTGGTAAAAATTTGGTTCGTAATGTAAAATTATACCCTTCAACGAAAATTTATTTTGTGTAAATTTGTTAATGTGTCCTTAAGATTCAGCCCGGCACATATTTGTTTTTTCTTAATTTTATATGAGTATATTTTTGCCCTTGGAGGAGCTTTTTAATTTTAAAACAATAAACTCGCCCTACATCCCTCATCTTTATGTTGATTTTTTTTCCAGCAGCTTCTCATTTCCCTGTTCCCCTAAGAACTGTCACAAGCTAAAGTTTTGATGGGTCCAACTCATATGCACCAACGTCCTGGTAGTCTGTGTTGCTTTTGTTGTTTGTGTTGCATTACATAAGTGTTACTCTGGGGCTTTTTTCACACAAAAAAATTAAATTGTCGTTCTATGTGTGTGTGTGTTTGCATTTTGTAAGTGTATATGTGTGGCTCCCCTGTTTAATCTACACATGTGCATTTGCATATCCTTAGTCCTGCGTATGTGCCCTATCACCGTATGTATCTTCTGACGTGTTTAAGTGAGAGCTGAGACCATCATTAACTGGGTCAACACTCGAAAAGTTGTCGGGATTGTGGTCTCTTGGCACTTGTCTCTAACGAAGTAATTTAAAGTGGCGTTGTGAGATTGAGTGTGAATGATGATGTCTTGTTTTGTAGCTATTGTGTGTGTGTGTGTGTGTTTCTTTTAAAGTTGCTTTGTAATGTTTGCGAATTAACTGAAATTAAATTTCGCTTCTTAATATAAGCGGCTTGGTAAAGTTCGGTGTGATAGTTAATTACCTCAATTGAGGAAAAGTCTTTGTAAAATCCAGATTGCATAAGAAAATGTAAATTTTCCCACATACATATTGCAAGATGGCTTTTTCTTTATCAATTAGTGATGTGCCATTCGCACTTTACAGGGTAGCCGATACGAAGTGTTACCCATTCAAAGGACTACATAGTTTTTATGTGAACACATTTTTTACACCCGCCTCCGAAGAATGAGGGTCTAATCATTTTGTCATACCGTTTGCATCGAAATATCCATTTCCGACCGAATAAAGAATATATATTCTTGATCGTCATAAAACTCTAAGATGATCTAGACCTGCCCGCCCGCCTTTCCAGAACACCGCATACAGAACACCGCATACAAAATTTCAACCAAATCGGACAAAAATTGCTGCTTATAAGGACTCAAGAAATCAAATCCGTAGATCGGTTTATATGGGAGCTATATCAGGTTGTAGACCGATTTAAACCGTATTAAGCACGATTGTAGGAAGTCATAACCGAACACTATGTGCAAAATTTTAGCTAAAGCGGACACAAATTGTGGCTTCCAGGAACTCAAGAAGTCAAATCGGGGATGGGTTTATATGGGACATGCTAACCTCTGCGCTACGGTGGACTCTCTATTGTGGGGGAGGTCACTATTGTGGTCTTTGATAACTTCAAGATTGTGTGGCCCAAATTGAACATCAAAAGGTCACGTTGCGGTCTTTGGCTTGAGCAGAAGTCTCATTTTTTGTATCCTTTATATTTAGCCATAGCCGGTTTATAAAAAAATACTGATACACTAAATGTTTTAAGAAACGATTGCTTACAATAATCTCTTAAATCAGTTGTATGTTTTGTTGCGAGAATAATTTCTTTTAATACAGCTAAATTAATTTTTATTGCAACTGCTTAAAACTTAAAATAAGCACACAAAAATGTGAAAAAAAAATTATTTCTATTTATAATAACCAATAACGTTAAGTCAATTTGTTATGGGTTTAAGTTGTTAACCAGATTGCTGTTTGTGTTTTGTGGCATTGACTTTACCAAGCAACCAACATACAAACAACACACATTTACAAATCCCATCATAATTCAATGAATATCCATGCAACTAATTTGGGTTAAAATCTCTACGTAGAACCGCAAACATTATTAATTCTGAAAAATGTTACAAATAAAAATTAAAATCTATTTCATGCGGCTTATATTCTGTATCATTGACCAGAAAAAAAATAAAAATTGAAAACAAGTAAAAGCGCGTTAAGTTCGGCCGGGCCGAATCTTATATACCCTCCACCAAGTATCGCAGGTAACAAGTTCTTTGAATGACTTTTTCAAAAATATGGGAGCTACATAAAGTTATAGATCGATATGGATCGTAATTGTCAGGGCAGTAAGAAATCATGCAAATATACCACGGTCATAATTTCAGCCAAATTGCATAGTAATTGCGCCCCCTCGAGGCTCAAGAAGTCAAATTGGGCGATCGGTTTATATGGGAGCTATATCAAAACAAGGACCGATATGGCCCATTAAAAAACCCAACCGACCTGCACTAAAAGGAAGTATAAGTGCAAAATTTCAAGCACCTCACTTTACTTCTTCGATAGTTTGGGTGCTTTCGACAGACAGACAAACGGACTGACAGAATGACGGACATGGCGAAGTAGAGCAACAAATAAACCATTATACTTGACACGAACAGCCTGACGACTAAGATCCCAATCACTTCTCTGAAAGTGCTTAACCAGTCCGACGACTTTGGTATATAGTCCTTCACTAGATCCATTTGGACCAGGATACTCTTTCTTTCAAAAATTGTCACTCCCAGATATTTTACGAGCGCCTCGTTTCTGATACTAGCCCCAGCAAATAGAAACGACGGTGGAGATTCCACTACTATATGCTCTGTTACGGTTCTGTCCTTCGCGTCCTCAATGCCAACTCGATCACGTCATTTTATATTCTTAGAAAGAGCATATGACGAAAGCCGTACATTACATTGCATGTTATCACCTAACACTCTCAAAGGTAACTAATAGCCAGCAGTCCCAACGTCAATCATGACAATGTCTTCAAAGACATATTTAAGACAATTGAAAATTTGTCACCTATATGGCATACTTGCTAAGGTGTCTTACAGATTGCAAAAAAGGCAAATTTATCCATAAACATTTCGTTAAGGAACAGGGGCAAACTTCTCACATATCAATGAGGGCAGTGCGATTTAAGGTTTTTAAACTCAGTGATAAGGACCTCATTTTTATAGCCGAGTCCGAACGGCGTGCCGCAGTGCGACACTCTTTTGAAGTTTTTACATGGCATAGTACCTCTCAAAATGAGGAGGGGAAAATTTTATGACGGTTTCGCCAGTATTCGAACCCCGGACATTGTATGTTATAAAATTTGACTGTTGACGAATTCACTAATCGTGTCCATGAGCAAGTCATATTTTTTTCTTCGTAAAACGGACGCTCTCTAAAGGACATCATAACAAATCTGTCACTCGAATTGTCATGAGACATGATGACATGTTCGGTCACAATGTCGCCTGGAATGTAATGCATGATTTTCGTGACAACTATATGAAAATTTCATCAGCGATTTGTATGAGCTATCGGCTATAAGTCTTCAACGATTTAACATGGTCATGCACCCAATTGTCTGCGGAGCCGCCCTGCAGCTAAGACATTTAAATAAAAGGGATTAGGGAGCGGGTTTGAAAATTGGTTTATCCAGTATAGACTCAAAACGGCTGAATCGATTTGCTTAAAATTTGCACGGATTATGTAGGTAGGTTTGAAAAGAGCAAGAGACAATTAATTATTTGATATCGCAAAGGGGAAAAACCCATCCCCTTACCCAAAAATCAACACTCAAATACAGATGTGGAAGTGAAAATGAAAGGTATTTAGATTAAGAGTGCAAATTTGATATTAAAAATTGTGTCCAAGCCGTCTCCATCCTAAACCCCATTTCCCAAAAACCCCTTAAAAACAGGTTTACAGACCAATCATTACAATATAGGCTGGAAACTCTAAGGTTTGATCTGTGTGTTGTTCATTGCTCCATATGGAGTAGCTGCAACGCCAGTCAGCGGTATCGAGCGGAGACCTCGGGCGGCACCGGCCCTTGCCTAAATACGGAGTGCTTGTAATGCTATATGATATGGCAAGCCAAGTTATTGGCGCCTTTAAATAGCCAATGGCAAGCATGATCGCGCGGCGATCGGTTTTTTGAATCGGAATGTTTGTTTAAAAACCTGATATAGCTCCCATGTAAACCGATCTTCTGATTATACTTCTTGAGCCTCTAGAGGGTGTAATTCTTATCCGATTTGGCTGAAATTTCACACAATGACTTTCTATGGCTTTCAACATATGTGCCAAGTATAGTCTGAATCGGTCTTAAACCTGATTAAGCTTCTTTATAAACCGATCTCTCGATTGTTCTCCTTGAGCCTCTAGAGGATGCAGTTCTTTGATAAGACCTTCAATATGCGTGCTGAATCGGCCAAATATGTGCTAAAACGGTCGATAACCTAATATAGCTTCCATAAAAACCGCTCTCCCGATTATAATCCTTGGGCCTCTACTGGGCGCAATTCTTATGCGATTTGGCTGAAATTTTGTAATATCACATCTGCTGTGACATTAAATGGATGCCAATTATGTTCCGAATCTGTTAAAAACCTAATATAGCTCCCATATAAACCGATCTCCCGATTATACTTCCGTTAATAATGTTCAACTGAGACTACTTTGGATTGATCAAACAGCTGAGGAGTTAGGCAACCTCTCGGCAGAAGTAAATTACACTACACAAGACACTGATACTACCAGTGTTGTCGTATGGCTCCGAAGAATGGGTACTTACGAAAACAGATGAGGTAGTACTTGGAGTGTTTGAGAAAAAAATCCTTGCTAAAAAATATGGGGCCTGGCCGACACGGGGTAACGATGAGCACCACACAGGCTGGAACTTGGAGCTCTGACTTGTGTGGTGTCCATCGTTATCACGGGAAGCTTAGCTGAAAGCTACCGGGCGCTTCCGCAGATTGCGGATGGTGGATGGTGGAAAGCTCCGTTTTTATGCGGAGTAGCGGCATATGCGGTCGCGGGCAGTCTGCGATTTTCGAATATCCAATGGTCAACATCAGAGTCTGTTCCCATGTTTGGATTCGCCACAACGAGGGATACATGTGCAATCCCTCAAAACCCATGCGGTTGGGGCGCTGGGCCAGTAACCCGCACCCGGAAAACTATGAGAACTACTATGTGAAACAAAGGAAGTGTAAAAAAGGACCCCCCAAGGTTGACGACTCACGCAAACGAAAAAAGGACCATGATTTGCGAATCTGCACCTGGAATGTCCGCACTCTTTATAGAGAAGTTGCAGTATATGCGCTGGCGGATGTATTAGAGAAGTACAAGGCAGATATTACCGCCTTACAGGAAATGCGATGGACTGGAAATGGCGTCACTACAACACCAAACTGTGACGAACTATACTATAGCTGTCATAACGCCTGACAAGAATTTGGTTTGTGGTTAGTCAAAGACTGAAACACCTTGTCTCCAGCTTTACTCCGGTGGATGAGAGGCTAGCCACAATCCGCATAAAAGCCAAATTCTTCAATATCAGCATTATTTGTGGCCATACCTCGACGGAAGACAAGGACTAGCAGACCAAGGATATTTTCTACGAGCGCATAGAGAGAGAATATGATCTTGGGCGATAATAAAATCGTTCTGGGAGGTTTAAATGCGAAGACCAGGAAGGAAGACATTTTTGGTCCTACAGTCGCAAAGTTTAACCTCCACGAGATAACGTGCAGTAATGGGTTGACCTTATAGATTTCGCCGTGGCAAAAGACATGGTAGTTAGTAGCACCAGATTTCAATATAAATATATTCACAAAGTCACATAGCTGTCACCCGATCAAAACACGAGAAACCAAATTGATCACGTTGTGATAGATGGAAGACATTCATCTAGCGTTTTAGATGTACAATCGATCCGTGGAGCGAATATAGATTCGGATCATTACCTTGTTGCAGCAAAGGTTCGCGCCCGTTTGAACATTGGGAGGGAAATACGATCTGACACTGCACGGAAGCTGGACATTGAAAAGCTGCTAACACAACAGCCATAGCTAATTTAAGTAAAGTAAGTAAAAAATATGGGGACCAGTTTGTGTTGATGAAGAATATAACCGTCGTATGAACCACGAGCAGTATGAAGACATTAGCATGACTATTCATAGTTCATTCATAATTATTCATCAATAACAACGGTTGCGTTGGCTATTTCCTGTTGTCAGAATGGATGAAGAAGCCCCAGCAAAGAAGTCTTTTGAAGGCGAACACGATAGTACACGTCAGCCGGGACGACCAAGAGTCCGATGGAAATATCAAACGTTGGGAGATACCTCGAAACTAGGTGTAGGAAAATCGAGGAGCTTGTAAAGCTATTCTACGTTCGGCTAATGGAACAAATGTTTCATAGCTAATTTAAGTAAGTAAGAGTTAGATGCCTCAATACGATCTTGGGTTGCTCTTCAATCGATCAGTAGATTTCAGAAGAAAAACGACTCAGGCACATTTCCACATTCAGGGGAGTATACTTGTTTCAATGCTTCGGTGAGAATCGACCTAACTTGGTCAAGTACTGACTTTCAAATGCTTTACATATCTGTCAAGTCACACCATCCATGCCTGGCTTTTAAGGTGGCAGACACCGTCCAATATCTCAACAATCATCTTCATACTTGAATCCTGTTCATACTCTAGCACACTCGAAATCACACACATTTTGAAATCGCTTAAGTTGACCTGTATATTATACTGTTGCACAACATACCGACACACGCAGTCTATCTTTCCCCTTGGATCATCTCTGCCCCCAACGAACCTCCAAAACTGATATTCCTTACTCCTAACCAACCTCACTTGTATGTTCGTACTCTACTTAGACAGTCGTTTCGTCATAGGAAAAGATCTGCAGCATTGGGATTTTACGCTCTTTGGAAACACTTCCGCAGATGCCTGACAATCCGGTATTGTCTTTAACTTATGAGTCCAATTGCCTATTCTTGATTTTGTGAACTAAGTCGCACATCGATTACCGAATTCATAGGCTCGTCTACTCTACCGTCTCAATTATCTCCTCAGTTCTCTAAAGTCTTCCTAAGACAATGCTGATGCAATCAACCTAAAACTTTCCACATAAAGATCTAAGCTAACATTTCAATTCTTCCAGCACGAACATATATCGTATTGTAATAATCCTCTTCCGTGTTTTCTTCACACATCTTTCACCTACTTCCCCATATTTTTGCATCAATAAACGTGTACCGATTTTTTGCCTCTTCCTTCATAATCAACAGGTTTCCTTTAATTATTCGTGTTTCGATTCTTTACATTTAACTGTACAACTGCATTAACTTAATATCTCATACTGAAGTTCAGTTGTAGTTCAATTATCTTTCTTTTGTTGTATTGTCTTCAATGCATAACACCTTTTCCAATTACACTTGACCCATATACATACGAGTAGATAATTATCTCCTTCCGTTCATTTTTTATATGGAACAAAATGTCCTTGTTGTGCTCCAAATATGTCATTTATGTCAAGAGCTGACTTTACATGCACTTGTACTATATTTGTTTTTTTTTATTTTTCTTTTATGTTAATTATTCGTATTTTTATCACAAAGGAAAACTACATGAGGAGATTCTTTTCATTGTATGACGACCGACACAAGCATCATCACCATCAATATTCGATTATCATATAAATTTGTTTACCTTCCATCACCATCACCACCAAGCAACAGCATTCGTCGTTGACACCATGATAGCAAGAAATCAGAACAGTGTCAAATGCTGAATTATAATTTGCTTATTTAGTATAAAAGGACCAACACATTCACACATTGTTATGTAAGGAGATGTATGTTTGTAGTTATGTGACCTCCTCTCCTTCAACTTGCAGAGTGATAGTAAAGACAATCACGGTATCATCTTCTCGATATGAAGTTTATAAAGTGGAAGAAATATATAATGAAATTTGTACCATAAGCTAAAAGGCAAAAATAGATAAGTCACAAATTGTAAATAACTATTGTTTAAGAAGGGCTACAGAATAATTCTTGAATTATTTGTTTAACTTACTTCTTCTGCGCCTTGTGTCACTTGAACTTTCCTTTAAAGATTTTTATTTCTAGGTGTTTTTTCATAAAAGATTTGCGTTTCATTCTTACACCTTGACCAAAATTCGCCTTCTACGCAAATCTTTTTCAAGATTTTACCAAGAATTTTAAACGCTCCAAGTACTATCACATCGGAGTCAGCAAATATTACAGCTTCAGAAATAAACAACACATACACACACATATTGATTGATTGGTCACATATTGTGATTTTTGGAAAAGACTTAATAGTCTTTTCAATTATCATGGAAAAGAATAGAACTATACATTTCCATTTAAATTATGCAGACTTTAGAATATGATGTATGAGGAGCGGACGTTTTGTTATTTCGCTCCAGGAAGAAAATTTTAAGTCAATCAAGGATAGCTACGATAGTGTTATCCATTAGGTGGTTGATAATCTTCTAGTGGAACGACAGATCTAGAGTTCGGATGTTGGCTTAGAATGGACTCCAAAGACCCAACGGCTGCGGTGGTGATATCAGCCAGTAGCATGTTGTCTGCTACTGAAACCTCGACAGACGACTGGTGTCTTTTGACGAAGACACCTCGTTCGAGTCTTACGGACAAGGCTGAACCTATTTTATCTTCGCATGCCTATAATTTGCATAGGCCATCGGCCTTCTCCCGCAAACCAACATGCTCTTTAAGAGATTGGAATAATCAAAGGCGCAACGCTCTCATGTTTAATGAGAGGCTTGGAGTGAATGATCCTAAGAATCTCACTAAAGGGTCTCCCAAAATTGGGCTCGGGAATTCGCTGCACAGGCTACCTCAAAGACGTCTAGATTCGGAAACTGCACCGCAATTAGCCAAAAGGCTTGGGTCACCTGGAGGGCATCCCATGCCTAAAAGAACTAAGGCGAACAATAGTAAGATGGATCCAAGAGCCTTTGCTAATGTCGCTAGGGACAGTTTGGTGATGGCAGTTGTCGACAAGGGGATGGACAAGGCTGCATACCTAGGAATAATTGGAGTGGCATAGTCAATGGACTGTTATCAGTATTCTCCGATTTTCTTGTGGAATTTCCTGGGTTTCCTCCAGTTTGTGACGATGAAGGCTGGTATAGAGGCCGATACATAGTAATTGCCTTCGGTGATCAACGCTCAATTGAAATGTATAATACGCCCTTAAAAAGATCGGTCAGATCTGGCCAGGTGCAGCACTGGATTTAGTCAAGAAGAAAGATATTCCTTCTCGAACAATGACGCACACTTGGATTCCATAGATTTCCTCAGCTCCTGAATCCATACTTGGAAGACGAAGGGAAGATTGGTAGATTGGATGAGGCTAGTGGTGGCCGGAGACATGGAGTACTCGTACTAAACTACTGCCTCAACAGGTCTGAAGGAGTTGTATCCGTATTCAACAAGTCGAAACTGAAGGTCTATAGAAGCGGTGGATTTGGGGAATCAGGAGACGACTCAGCAGTTGTTGCTGAATTCTTGCCTTAGGAACTATTGACCATATCGATAAAGTCTGGCGGATTGCGGGAGACTGAAAATCCACATGCCACGATCGAAACAGCCCCTCCTGTTTCGGCATCGAAACGGAACCCGACAAGCCCTGTGTGGGTGGGCCATCTGGTTGGACTGGAGTTAAGGTGCGCACCAGCGGGGAGGGACGTAACTCAAAAAGTACTTCGAAAGCAGCAGCTAGCGAAGCATCTGAGGAGGAATCGTCCACACCTCAAGTGTCCATTGTTCTGAGGAAGAGTGGTTCCATTGCTTTTCACCTGCCCATAGATGCGTACGGATAATTCATCATGATAAGATCTAACGAATCTTTAGAGAGGACTCCTAGCGGAATTAGAAGACGAGGCTAACAAAACAGTGGTGGAAGTTTTGAATCCTGACTATGGTCCGGTTTCTGCAGATAAATCTCCACCACTATAAGGCCGCTTCGGCGGCACTAAAGGTCCTCCTGGTGGCAGGGGGATTTGACGTGGTTCTTATTCAGGAACCCTGGGTGTGTGGAGGAATGGTTTGTGGACTATGAATTGCGGCATTTAAACTTCTTAAGGGTACGGGGAATGGGAGCCACAGAGCCTATATTCTTGCAAAGAGTAGTCTAAATGTTTTTCTTCTTCGTCACTAAGCACTGAAGATTCGGTAGTATCATTACTGTCTGGCTTTCCTATATATGGCACACGATTCAGAGATGCCGCCTTCAAACCTTATGTTGCTGGTTGAAGCCGTCGCATGGTAGAAAGTGATGCTAATGCGGATCACCAGATATGGGGAAGTTCGGATGTCAACGGAAGGTGTGAGCTGCTTATCGAATATTTTTAAAGGCGATTTGTAATGAAGAGAATAAACCGACCTTTATTGCCAGGAATAGGTAGATTGAACTTTATACAATATTTTCATTGTATCGGAAAATATAAGCGCAAGAATATGCAACTGTGATATGTTGGCCGACCACAGCTTCTCTGATAATCGTTATATAAGTTTCAGCCTTGGAGAAAATACTGCAGAAGTGGTCCCTCGGATTAACAGATGAAAAGGGGTTTGGGATACATTTCGGCACATATTTTGCAATTCTACCACTTCTAGACCAGAAAAAGAAGTGAAAACTGCGGAGGATATACACATAATGGTCAAGCGGATCACGAAGGCCCTGAATGACTCGCTTGTGTCAGCATCTCCTAGTGCCAAGCCAAGGGGTAAACAGCGTCCGCCATGGTGAACCCCAGGACTGGCTGGTCTAAGGAAAAACTATTGAAAACTCTTCAACAAAACGAAAGCCACAATGGCGCCACATAGAGCGAGCTGAGAAAGGCTCAGATCAAATACTGGGTAGAATTCTGCAGCGCCGTGGAGGATACATCTGAGACCTCTAGACTAAAAAGGATTCTGTCCTCGAAACATATTATGGTGGGGTATATTCAGAAGTCAGAGAATGTATTGACAATATCTTGTGAGGAAACATCAGAACTACTCGTTGATACACATTACCCGCGAAATTCTCCAATGGACAACGTGGCGCCAGAAGAGGTTTTTACTGGTATGCATACGACGGAGGTTATCGGGGAAATTGTGTCCGAGCCGAAAATCCTTTGGGCGACTCCTTTAAGTCGCAAGACTCCGATAATGTATCACCGGTTGCATTACAAGCTGTGTCAGATAGACTGGTTTCTTGGCTTAGGAAGATATACTCTGCTTGAATCAGAATGCTAAATATACCTGTGGGATGGAGGGACACGAAGGTTATTTATATTCCGAAAGCAGGAAAACCTTATCATACGAAGGCGAAATTTTTTTCTGTCATCCTTAATGCTGAGGACTCTTGTGAGGTTGGTAGAAACTTATTAGGGCAAAGATCCCTGGAGATTGCCTGTCTCATCGGCAGCATGTAGTAAGAGCAGGTCCACAGAAACAGCGCTTCACGACCTAGTCGGCTACTTAGAGGGTTCTCTCGCTGTCAAGGAATATATAATGATAGCAGTTCTTGACATTGAAGGTGCTTTCAACAAAGTAAAACCGACATCAGTCACAAAGGAGTTGGAGTTTCTAGGCATTAACTTTACCGTAAGAAAGATTATTAATAACTTACTTACTAAAATATGCATTACGGCAGGTTTGGGATCTGTGGAGCTAAAAAGATGGGTCAGCAAAGGAACATCTCAAGGTGGTGTATTGTCTTCTCTTCTTTGAAATATGAACATTAACAATATATTATTATCTCTGGAAGAAAAATGTGTAAAAGTGGTCGCATATGCTGGAGACGAGGCAATTGCGGTTAGGGGTAACTTGTCCAACACTCTTAAAGATATACTTCAGGAAGCTTTACGTACAACAACGAAATGGGCTACCAAAAGTGGTCTAGGCGTAAATCTGTGCAAGACAGAAGTAGTTCTTGTCAATACAAGTTACTTACAGTGGCACCTGTGTTCTTGGGAGGAGAGAATGTTCTATTTACAGAAAATGCAAAACACCTGGGTGTTTTGCTGGACAGAAAATTGAACTTCAAATCCAACATTTTGGAAAGGACAAGAAAGGCAACCCTTGCCCTATGCACCTGTAAGAGAGCCATTTTCAAAAGTTTGGGGCTTAGACCGCGCGTTATGCATTGGGTATATACTGCAGTTGTCAGACCTATATGGTGTTGCTGTATGGTGGATGGCGCTTCAAAAGTCCACCTACTGCTCAATATTTAACCGAGTCCATAGGATGGCTTGTGTGTGCATCACAGCCTCATTGAGGACTACACAATCTGATGCATTGAATTTAATGCTACATCTAATGCCCCTGGACATTGTGGCTAGACAAATTGCTGAGACCACTGTCGTGAGGCTAAAGGAGCTTTCTCTTTGGTCATGTGGCGGCTATGAATACTGTGTTATCCCTGATACAATGTCCGATGGTCCAGGCAGTGTGGATTACACCTGAGCCGATTTTTGATAAAAAGTACTGTACCACTATTCCTGATAGAACCGATTGGAACTACAATATCCCTAGTAATAGAGGTTACGTAGACTTCTAAACGGTTGGTTCCAAACTAGACGTCCATAAGAGTTTTAGGGTGTACTCTAAAGATCTCGTCGCAGGCCACCGTAGTGCAGACGTTAACATGTCCGCCTATGACGCTGGGTTCGAATCCTGGCGAGACCATCAGAAAACAATTTTCAGCGGTGGTTTCCCCCTCCTAATGCTGGCAACATATGTGAGGTACTAGCCATGTAAAACTTCTCTCCAAAGAGGTGTCGCATTGCGGCACGCCATTCGGACTCGGCTATAAAAAGGAGGTCCCTTATCATTGAGCTTAAACTTGAATCAGACTGCACTCATTGATATGTGAGAAGTTTGCCCCCGTTCCTTAGTGGAATGTTGATGGGCAAAATTTGAATTTGCATTTGCATTTACTCTAAAGATCTCGAACTGGTCATATCTACCTCTGGTTACCCGACCACTGCAGTGAGTATCAAGCGGAGATCCTTGCAATTAAGAAAGTGGTGGAATAGCTAAATATAATGTAATAACGATGAATATCTTCTCAGACAGCCAGGCAGCCATTAAATCCTCGGAGAACGTATTTCTTAATACAAAAATCGCCCTCGACTGTCGCAGATCTCTCAACGAGATGTCTGAACAGTTCAAAATTCACCTATTCTGGGTGCCGAGCCACAGAGATATCCCAAGGAACTGTAGAGCAGACCCTCGACTGTCGCAGATCTCTCAACGAGATGTCTGAACAATTCAAAATTCATCTATTCTGGTGCCTAACCGCAGAGATATCCCAGGGAACTGTAGAGCGGACGAGCTAGCGAGAGTAAGAACTACCTTACACATTCCAGGGATACTGGAATCTGTGGGTATGCATCTAGCGATATGTAAACTAAGTTTTCAGGACCAGGCCCGAAGTACAACGAATTATAGATGTTCACAAAGCATTCCAAATGTGGATGAAGAGGTCTACTGCTTTGCTGTCATTGGCTAGGAAAGACGTCTCAGTCATTGTGTCCGTTATGACACGTCACTGTCTAATCGGAGACATGCTGACAGATTGAAGGTTGCCAGCAACGACTTTTGCAGAAGCTATAGGATCATCGAAGAAGAAGAGACTATGGAACACCTTCTATGTGTGTGTTCCGCACTAGCAGTTGGAAGGTGTTTCACTTTAGGTTCTCATATCTTTGGGTACCTGTCTGATTTAGCGGATGTGAACATTCGCAAGTTATTTGACTTTTTAAAGCGATCTAGATAGTTCAACGGTAGGAACTAGAAGGTATCTTCCTTCTTCTGTTCCTGTGGAATCACAATGGAAGCAAACGTCTAAGTGAGTTTGATGGCCTCTTAAACCTAACCTAACCTAAATGTTGCGAGTAACGACTTTTGCAGAAGATGTAAGGTTATCGAGAAAGAAGAGACTAAAGAACACAATCTGTGTGTGTCCCGCACTGGCAGTCAGTAGGAGTTCCACTGTAGGTTCTCATTTCTTTAAGAACCTGTCTGATTTAGCGGAGGTGAAGGTTCGCAAGTTGTTGGTCTTTTAAAGGCGAACTGGATGGTTCAGCGGTAGAACGAGAAGGCATCTTCCTCATTCTGTTCATCTATCACAATGCACGAAAACATCTCAGTGAGTCTGGTGGCAGACTGTCACCTAAACCTAACCTAGAATAAGGTTCTCTACATTCTTTATATTTAGCTATAATTTTGTTTTATTTCAGTTTCTTGTTCTATTATGTATTTCATCAGATTCATTATTCCATACACAAATATCAGCTTTGTATAAATGTTGATATGTTTGTAAGAGAAGACTATGCATAATATTGACATAAATTCCAAGTGTGAGATCAAATCTTGATTCTATTCTCTCTGTACCATAATAATAATCAGCAATCTAGAAATTTATGAAAAACAATTTCCTGGACGTGTCTCTTGTGGGTGGTTGGGTAGAATTTCCCTCAATGTTGCCAAATGGGGATGAGAGTAAGTGCTTTGTATGTCGATGAATTCTGGTGTAATGAGCCAACACAAAAATTTCTACAAAATACCAGAATCACATATATATTCGACAACTATATGCTTGTTTTTACTTTACTTCACATATGATGATGATGAGATTTTTCATATGAGATGTAAATTGTTGCTATTGTATATGTGCATATCATAATTATGTATGAATTCGTAGAGGAATTTTGTAGGAAAATATGACACAGTGGAGCTGCGTTGCCTGCTTAGACACTTGCAACAAAAGTAGTTCTAAGTTGGAGTGGGATTTTAGCATATATTTCGAAAAAAAAAATGTTTTCCCTTGAGTTGCAGATTATGGAAACTTGCAAATATGTAAGAGAGTATAAAGGGAAAGCTTGATTTAATGAGTTCAGTGATTTGAATATCACTAAGTTGCTAGGAAAACCAAAAACAGAATATCATAGAGTTGGGGAAAACAGAATTTTGTTGCATGTTTGCGACATACTTCTCATTACTGCTTTGGTGCTGGGTACTACAAACGAGCGATTTGGCTTGTATTTAATACTTAGAAAGAAAATGAGCTAGTATCGTCTTCAAGTGTGGAGACCTATTTTAAGTTGATTTAAAGAATGGGCCCTACAACTTATCGGAGCTTTGTCATCTTTTTTTTATATCTACCACCATAGGATTAGGGGTATACCAATCTAGTCATTCCGTTTGTAACACCTGGAAATATTCGTCTGAGACCCCATTAATTATATATATTCTTGATCGTCTTGACGTTCGGAGTCGATCTAACCATGTCCGTCCGTCCGTCCGTCTGTCGAAACCACGATAGAGATCGAACTCATAAAACTAGTCACTTGAAATTTCGCACAGATACTTAATATTGATGTAGGCGGTTGGGGATTGCAAATGGGCCATATCGGTTCAGATTTAGATAAAGCTCCCATATAGACCGATATCCCGATTTGTCTTCTTAAACCCCTAGAAGCCGCAATTATCGTCCGATATGACTGAAATTTTGCATGAAGTGTTCAAACTTCCAAATCGGTCTTTAACCCGATAAAGCTCCCATATAAACCGATCTTCCGATTTGACTTTTTGAGCACTTGGAAGCCGCAATTTTTGTCGGATTTGGCTGAAATTTTGTATGTGGTGTCAAAGTCAAAGCGGCGACTTCCAACGATAGGGCCAAGTACGGTCCAAATTGGTCAGGAAACTGATAAAGCTCCCATATAAACCGATCTCCCGATTTAACTTCTTGAGCCCTTACAAGCCACAATTTTTGTCCGAAGTGGCCAAAATTTGTCATGCAGTGTTCTGTTGTGACTTCCAACAACTATGTCAAATGCGGTCCAAATCGGTCTATAATCTGATATAGCTCCCATATAAACCGATCTCCCAATTTGACTTCTTCGGGCTTTTCAAACCGCAATTTTTGTCCGATTTGGCTGAAATTTTGTACGTGGTGTTCTTTTATGACTTCCAACAACTTTAGCAGGTTGTCAGATGGACGGACATAGTTCACGATGGTGCAGATGAGATAATGAAACCCTATTATCGAAACGCCATGTCCACCAGTGGGGTGACATGTGTCCTGCCATGTCTGAGGAACTGGCAATTTCTTTTCTTCAAGGGCTCAATTATAAATCTCTCCTTTGGATGTTGCATTCGCTTGGTCATTAAGCTGGACTTGAAGGACAATGAAACAAGAATTGACTCGCATGACCGGCCGTTAAAAGCCAAACAGATGATAAATTTAGTTTGTATAAATTTTTAGCAGAATCCATGGTGGTGGGTTCCCTAGATTCGGCTCGGCCGAATTAAGCAGGCTTTTACTTGTTTCCAGTTGTCATAAAGGGTGATTTTTTTGAGGTTAGGATTTTCATGCATTAGTATTTGACAGATCACGTGGGATTTCAGACATGGTGTCAAAGAGAAAGATGCTCAGTATGCTTTGACATTTCATCATGAATAGACTTACCAACGAGCAACGCTTGCAAATCATTGAATTTTATTACCAAAATCAGTGTTCGGTTCGAAATGTGTTCATTCACCGTAACGTTGCGTCCAACAGCATCTTTGAAAAAATACGGTCCAATGATTCCACCAGCGTACAAACCACACTAAACAGTGCATTTTTCGGGATGCATGGGCAGTTCTTGAACGGCTTCTGGTTGCTCTTCACTCCAAATGCGGCAATTTTGCTTATTTACGTAGCCATTCAACCAGAAATGAGCCTCATCGCTGAACGGTGAATGAACACATTTCGAACCGAACACTGATTTTGGTAATAAAATTCAATGATTTGCAAGCGTTGCTCGTTAGTAAGTCTATTCATGATGAAATGTCAAAGCATACTGAGCATCTTTCTCTTTGACACCATGTCTGAAATCCCACGTGATCTGTCAAATACTAATGCATGAAAATCCTAACCTCAAAAAAATCACCCTTTAGTTGTACCTACATACCAAATTTCAGACCTCTATCTCCATTTGTAAAGAAAGTATCAAATGGTAACAATTACTGTACTAAACGTATGTTTTCTCTCGTAACCAGTACTATTTTTATACCTTCCACCATAGGGCGGGGGTATACTAATTTCGTCATTCCGTTTGTAACTCCTCGAAATATTTGTCTAAGACACTATAAAGTATATATTTTCTTGATTGTCATGACATTTTAAGTCGATCTACCCATTTTTTCCTTCTGTCTGTCTGTCGAAAGCACGCTAACTTTCGAAGGAGTAACGCTGGCAGCCTGAAATTTTGGACAAATACTTCTTATAAGTGTAGGTCGATTGGGATTGTAAATGGGCCATATCAGTTGTTTGAAGTCATAACAAAACACATCATGCAAAATTTCAGCCAAATCGGGTAAGAATTGCGTTCACTAGAGGCTCAAGAAGTCAAGGTCCCAGATCGGGTTACATGGCAGCTATGGGCCCCTCTATGCTGCTATTTCCGGAAGTAATCATGGTCAGTCTACATCTGTGTGACATTAGAGTTGATGTCGCCGTGCTTCCTATCTCTTCACATCCGTACATCGGGTATTAGTCTTCCAATGGCCCCATTCCCATTCGTCCACTTTTGTTGCCATCCTCAATAGTCTTCTCTCACATGACCTGTATGTGATCCGTTTGAATCTCACCCTGTCCTCTCTGGGTGTCGCACCTCGCAGTGTAGAGCCTAGCTCGCTCCATTGCCAGTAGGTCTATCGGAACCATTCCAGCTATTACAAGGGCTGCGGGCTCCGCCACTACCCGGTGGCATAATATGACCCTGAGAAACGCCATCCTCTGTACCGGGAGCAGGGATTTCGCTAGGCATGCCGTCTGCAGTGTCTGGTTCCATATTTCACTCCCATAGAAGAGAATGCTATTGCATGGCTGCATTACGAGTCTGTGCCTGCTCGGAAGAGGCCCACCTATGTTTGCCATCAGTCGGCTGAGTTGTGCCGTTATCCTTGTGGCCTTTGTTGTCGCATGGCGAATTTGCTCTGAATAGGTCAATTTTTTATCTAGTCAGACCCTAGATATTTGACCAAACTCTTGGTTTTCACCAGTATGTCGTCTATGTGCATATCCAATTCGACTGGGATGTTTTTTCTCGTTAGGAGTAGCAACTCCGTCTTCTGGATGGCAAATCACAAACCGTGGGAGTCCAGTCATATTTTGCAACTATTTGCCATAGTTGTACTCCTGTGCAGGCCAGGAAGGTGATCCTTCTGGTATTTTTTTCCACTGTGCGAGCTTATACAGCATTTCAAAGGGTTAGTGCACTCCTTCATCTTGTGTTCACTCTTGCTGCATTTAATGCATAGTCCCATTGCTTTTCCCTTGAGTCCCTTGGTTACCACTGTAGATGGCCTGCTTCCAAACACCTGCAGCAGTGTTTTCTCTCTTCCCGGTATGTAAGCCGACAATTTGTCATTTCAATCAGGAGTCAGCTGGTCTTCAGCAACTCGTTGGCGAAGCTAGCTGATAGGGAGATGAAGGCCCTCTTCTGCTCTCGGGAATTAAGTGCAGTTAGCTACACAGTCACTTCCTCAGCTGTTGTTCCCGTTGCCTTGATCACTGCATCAGTGATCTCTTCGGGCGATAGAGACGGCGCCCAAATCGCGGATCTGCATCGTCGGCTTTGGTCTTAGGTCCTGCAATACTGCAGCCTCTTTAAGGGTTCCCTTGAGGGACTTGCAGAACATCTCTTTTGTCGTCTTCAATGGTAAAAACTTACAATAGCCGAATTCCCAAAATTTTGTATGGGTAAATTTTTTTGCAGAATCTATGGTGGTGCTACCCGAGATTTCTTTCGGCCGAACTTAGCACGTTTTTAGATTGTTGGTCTCTGCATATAAAGAAAAACCGGAAGAATGTTTGATAAATGCGATCCATAGTAGAGGGAATATAAGGTTCAGCCCAGCCAAACTGAACCCCATTTTACTTCTTAATATTCTCAATATTTTTCACATAATACTTAAATATCTTATTTATTGCCTTATGTATCTAACAGTTGCCAATATTATTGTGAACGACTTAAATTTCAAATTTAACTTTCGGCCTAAGTTTCACCTTCAGACCTGCTTCCGAACGTATAAAGGGTGTATCGTCATAGCAAATATCGAAATCATCTGTGGGCACCAACTCCATATGGTAGTTTAGGAAAAGTTTTACCAAAATATATTTAACAACTAATTTAACAAAATTTTGAGCTGCAAAGGGAAAAGAAGAAGAGACATCTTTAGGATTTATTAACCTTTTAAGTGAAAGCATACCACATACCAATGCATGATTTGGCACCCAAGCCAAATCCTATGAAGTTTTCTCCCTTATTGCCATTGCTATCTTTCAGAAACCGTTCTGGCTTATATTCCAAGGGTTCCTGGAAATATCGTTCGTCTCTCTGTATGGCCAGGAGAGGCACTATAAACGATTTGCCCTCGCTTAAGACATGTTTGCTATTTGGTATGGGAAAGGGTTTGCGGCAGGTTCGCTCTATGGTGGGGACACTGGGGTATTTGCGTATGGTTTCTAGAAATGACAGAGACTCGTCATCTTTGTTCTTAGCTTTCTTTTCTCCAACTTACCTTGTATACACAAATCCATTAATTTCAATTGCCTCATTTGTTCGTATACAGTCTTTTGTTTGTCTACTGCTGTATCCTGTATTTGTATTCGCTTCAACTCTTCCTGAATTTTTCTCATTAATGCGGGATTTTTTAACAACTCATAGAGTGTAAATATCGCTGTGGAGGCCATAGTTGTCATACCATTGTCCAACAGATGTTCGGCAATTCTTCCCATTTTCTTTATGGATAAGACCTTCTCCCGTTCGAAAACAATTTCTATATGCCAATTGAGTTTATCTTTGACCTCTATGTCATTGCCATTGCGAAATTTCACCAAAAGTTGCAGCAGATCCTTGCGTATGGTGCCGCCATCTTCACGCAACTCCACACTCTTGCGCACTATATCACGCAGGCGATAAGTGAGAGAGGATTTTATGGGTAGACGATTAAAGGTGCTGAAAAGGGAGAGGAAAAGAGAAAACAAAATTTACAAAAAAAAAAATAAAAGAAGAGAAAATGTGCCAAGTTCGGCCGGGCCGAATGAATTCCACTAAAGATGTTTCCTTATTTACTTAGTTTGTATGTGAATTATTTTGTAACATATATGGGGAATATTAAGATTGCGACTTCTATGATCTGAAGAATTCATATTGGGGTTTAGGTCAGGGGGCCTATCTCTATATAAAAGAGACGCTTGATTGAATGACTGGCTGACTAATGACTTACCGACCACTGTCCAGCCCAAACGGCTAAAGCTAGAATCATGAAATTTTACACAAATGTTGGCTTTGGGTCGGAGGCACTAGACAAGGCCGGGTTTAGTGATATTCGTACGTTAAGGCACTAAAAGTACAAAAATAGTACCAATAGGTCTAGGAAAAAGAACGTTACCAAAAAATAAGATTTTTTGAAACAAAATTCCCAAAATAGTGCCGTAAGGGGGAGAAATAGTACTTTTAGTGCTGCAATTGGTAAATTTTGATACGTTCTTTGTAAAATGAGCTAAAGCTTTGAATTTTGGAACATAAATGAGCTAAATTGGGTGACTATATAAGTTTTTGGAAATGTGTACATTTAGGTACCAAAAAATGCACACAAAATGTACGATTTGTGTGATCTTTGAGCCGGGCGGATGGATGGAGCTAGAAATTTGAAATATGACTTAAAATACATGTGTTGGAAATAATGAAAGAAAAAAGGAATAAGTAACAAGTAAACGCGTGCTAAGTTCGGCCGGGCCGAATCTTATATACCCTCCACCATGGATCGCATTTGTCGAGTTCTTTTCCCGGCATTTCTTCTTAGGCAAAAAAGGATATATGAAAAGATTTGCTCTGCTATTAGAGCGATATCAAGATATGGTCCGGTTTGGACATCAATTAAATTATATGTTGGAGAACTGTGTGAAATATCAGCCAATTCGAATAAGAATTGCGCACTCTAGAGGCTCAAGAAGTCAAGACCCAAGATCGGTTTATATGGCAGCTATATCAGGTTATGAACCGATTTGAACCTTATTTTAAACAGTTGTTGAAAGTCATAATAAAATACGTCGTGCAAAATTTCAGACCAATCGGATAATAATTGCGACCTCTAGAGGCTCAAGAAGTCAAGATCCCAGATCGGTTTGTATGGCAGCTATATCAGGTTATGAACCGATTTTAACCATACTTGGCGCAGTTGTTGGATATCATAACAAAATACTTCGGGCAAAAGTTCATTCAAATCGGATAAGAATTGCGCCCTCTAGAGGCTCAAGAAGTCAAAATCCCAGATCGGTTTGTATGGCAGCTATATCAGGTCATGGACCGATTTGAACCATACTTGGCACAGCTGCTAGATATCATAACAAAACACGTCGTGCAAAATTTCATTACAATCGGATAAGAATTGCGCACTCTAGGGGCTCAAGAAGTCAAGACCCAAGATCGGGTTATATGACAGCTATATCAGGTTATGAACCGATTTGAACCTTATTTGAAACAGTTGTTGAAAGTCATAATAAAATACGTCGTGCAAAATTTCAGACCAATCGGATAATAATTGCGACCTCTAGAGGCTCAAAAAATCAAGATCCCAGATCGGTTTAAATGACAGCTATATCAGGTTATGAACCGATTTGAACCTTATTTTAAACAGTTGTTGAAAGTCATAATAAAATACGTCGTGCAAAATTTTAGACCAATCGGATAATAATTGCGACCTCTAGAGGCTCAGAAAGTCAAGATCTCAGATCGGTTTGTATGGCAGCTATATCAGGTTATGAACCGATTTGAAACTTATTTGAAACAGTTGTTGAAAGTTAGAATTAAATACGTCATGCAAAATTTCGGCCAAATCGGATAGGAATTGCGCCCTCTAGAAGCTCAAGAAGTCAAGACCCAAGATTGGTTTATATGACAGCTATATCAGGTCATGGACCGATTTGAACCATACTTGGCACATTTGCTAGATATCATAACAAAACACGTCGTGCAAAATTTCATTCCAATTGGATAAGAATTGTGCACTCTAGAGGCTCAAGAAGTCAAGACCCAAGATCGGTTTATATGGCAGCTATATCAAAACATGGACCGATTTGGCCCGTTTACAATACCAACTGACCTACGCTAATAAGAAGTATTTGTGCAAAATTTCAAGCGGCTAGCTTTACTCCTTCGGAAGTTAACGTGCTTTCGACAGACAGACGGACGGTCGTGGCTAGATCGACTTAAAATGTTATGACGATCATGACGATACTTTATGGGGTCTTAGACGAATATTTCGAGGAGTTACAAACAGAATGACGAAATTAGTATACCCCCGTCTTATGGTGGAGGGTATAAAAAATCGGATCAAGAACTCTGAAGTCGTTCTGTCTGGTATTGATATCGATTTCTAAACTTTGTCTGTCCTTTTGTTTTCACTAACTCCCGATAGGGATTCTGCCATACTCAGTGAAGGGTTTAATCTCTTGCCTACACCTACATTGGTCAACATACTGTCTCTAAAGATGTTCACACTCGAGGTCTTCCGCTGTCTGCTGCTTATTGATGTAGGTCGTTTGGGGATTGCAAATGGGCAATATCGGTTTAGATTTGGATATAATCCCAATATATATTCTAAACACCGGTTTCGAATTCTTCAGCCCCTAGAAGCCGGGAAATGTATGCACATGTTTCGTAACAAATAGTTTAGGAAGTTTCGAAGGACCCGCTTCACTTGAAACTGTTCTAAAGATAGGATCACTGTGTTGGTCCTCCAAATGTCATCGTTAGCGAGTAAATACTGGCTTCGAACGATTATTTTTTCGATCTCCCCTATCGCTTTGCCTATACCAAGGCATGCTGCTTGTATCTGAGCAATTCGCCGGATGTCCTTGTCTTAATCATGATATTATCCATTACGCTCTCCATGAAATATTAAAATTATATAAAAAATTCTTCCAAAACTAAATTTTGTAAAAAAAAAAAAATCTATGAACATCTATTTTTCACAATTTTTTGGTAAAAATGGATTTTACCATTATTTCGATCAAAATCCTGTCTGTGGTCCGACCATTTTCTGTTTGTCTATACTCACTATGAATTGAATCCAGATTTGCGTAGGGAATTGTTGGCATAATGACGAAAAACTGAATCGTTTTGTTTGAAAACATCAATGTCCAGGCCATAGATAAGATTGGCGATTATATTTACCGAGTAACTGAAAGTAAAATAAATGTAAAATCAAATAGACACATTACAAACCAAAAAAAAAAAAAAAATATTTCAAAAATTAAAGAAGCAGACAAAGCGACATGTGAGAGATTGTGGAAATCTTTTTCAATTTCATAATATCAGCCTTATCGTTTCTCAACAAAGTTATCATTGGGTCATAGCGAATGACCCAATCAATCACTAGCGCACTTACATTCTCAACAATTGTTGCATATCAACACAGGCGCCGTCTGTAGAGGTGCTGCTGATGCTAACCAATGGACCCAAGTTGAGATGATTCACCAGATGTTCGCCCACTTTTTCGATATTACGAAACATGGCCTCCAAGCGTGTGGTGGCAAATATGGGCGACAGCTTTTCCAGCAGATTGTATTTGCGATAACTTCGTACATAATCCCATTTGGTATCGTTGAAATGGCCACCCTGATTCTCCATCAAGGTACGGGCCAATGGCAGATCTCTTACCATAAGTACGGGCCGAAAGAAACAATAGATGCCCACAAAACGTTCCTTGCCCGTCTTATAGAAACTGTTGATGGCCTCACTGAAGTGGAACTCTCGATTATAGATGTTGCGTATGAATGACCAGCGCAGACTGGACTTTTCATGGGGGAAGCCCTTGCGCCGCCAATAGCTGTAGATGTGTCGTATATACAGAAATATCACGGAGTACACCAGAATCGGTATGAGTAGCCACATGTTGTTGCCTTAGCCGATAAAATCCAAGTGATAGCTTGAGAATATCGTTGTTTTAATTTTAAGCGCCGTTTTCCGTTGTCAAGCCTAAGAACAAGTTTTGTTTTTCTGCTGCTCGGTGCAGGGGTTTTCAGCTTTGTGTGAAAACGGCAGCAAACGCGGGGACCACAGGTCAGTCGTTTGGACAGCACTCCACAGAAGCTGCGGCGATCGACTAAAGCAGACATCAGAACTAAGAGTTTTAACAAAATTGAAAAATTGCCAACTGAAAGCGAAAGTCTTTAAAACGTCTGGCCGCCCTCCCTTGTTGTGGCATTTTTAGATGCTCTCTGCTGCCAGCTTTGTTCCAGCTGATAGTGAAGAAATTCTTGTTGCCTCCCTGTCCATCCGTCGGTAATCGCATAAACGAATGCGCTGTTTGTATTTTGTGTCAGTCACATGTGTTTGCAGTACGTTTTGTTGTTGGCTTTAGCGTTTTTATGTGTCCAGCCCGAAGCCTTGGACTATTGTTTTTTGCACAGGTGCTGCTGATATGCATGTGTATGGGTGTGTGAATTTGTTTTGTGGCACTGTGTGTGCATTTGAGATAACACCCTACTTGGGGTACTAAAGAACTGGTGGACAAATTTCATACTTGTCAACATTGTTTGAGAGAGAGAGAGATTGAGTGAGAGGGAGAGTTTTGTGAATTATTTTCTCTTGTATTGGCCCATATTGACATGGGATTATAGAAATCTGTAATAAGACCGTTCTTTAGGGCTCTACTGCTCTCTTGCCTTTGAACCTTAAAATTTGAGGCTAAAGCTGGATAAAGTTCAAAGAAAGGCTTTATCTAAATAAGTGTATCTCGGTATAGCCTCTTTATAAGCGCCCCGGTAGCCGAGTTATGGAGGTAATGGGTTCGATTCCCATTCTAACGGCATTGTCATTAAAGTTATCAGCAGTCAAGCCTTAGTTCATAAAGCAACCGCTAGATGGGTAACTCTATACAGAGAAAATATTTAAAACGAAAGTTGGATATAACAGCTTTACCATTTTAATACCCTTCAACATAGGATGGGGGCATACTAACTCCGTCATGCCGTTTGTAACACATCGAAATATCGATCTGAGACCCTACAAATTTTTTATATTCTGGATCGTCTTGGCATTCTAAATCGATTTATGTATCTATGTCCGTCTGTCTTTCTATCTACCGTAAGCACCTTAACTTTCGAAGGAATACAGCTAAGGGCTTAAAATTTTGCACAAATTCTTCCTTTTGGGGTAGGTCAGTTTGGATTGTAAATGGGTCATATCGGTCCATGTTATGGTATAGCTGTCATATAAACCGATCACCCGATTTGTGTTTTTGAGCCTCTAGAGGGAGCAATTCCTAACCGATTTTGTTTTGTAGTGTATTTTTTTCTTTTCAATTTCCTGCAACTGTGTCAAGTATGGTCCATATCGATCCATAACCTGATATAGTGGCCATATAAACCAACCCTCCCGTTTTGACTTCTTGATCCTCCAGAGTGTGCAATTCTTATCCGATTTTGTGAAATATTGCGCCTGGTGTATTGTTATACCCACCATCTTAGGTTAGGGGTATACTATTCTAATAATTCCGTTTGCAACAACTCGAAATATTAACCTGCGACCCCATAAAGTAAATATGTTCTGGATCGTCTCGACATTCTGGTACTATTCAGCCATGTCCGTCCGTCCGTCTGTCGAAATGTCACGATAGCGGTCGAAAGCGTAAAGCAAGCCACTTGGCATTTTCCCCAGATACTTCCTAGGTCATTAGGGATTGCAAATGGGACATGTCGGTTCAGATTTGGATATAGCCCCCATATACCACCAATTCCCCGATTGGATTACTTGAGCCACTAGAAGCTTAAATTTTTATCCGATTTGGCTAAAATTTGGAACATAGACTAAAGTTATCGAATCGGTCTGTAAACAGATATAGCCCCCATATAAACCGATCTCCGGATTTGACTTCATGAGCCTTTAGAAGCCTCGATTTTCATCCGATTTTACTGAAATTTGGAACAAAGACTTGAGTTATGACTTCCATCATCCATGCCTAGTATGATCCGAATCGGTCTATAAACAGATATAGCCATCCCTCCCAAATAAACCGATTCCCGGATTTGACTTCTGGAGTCTTTAGAAGCCCCAATTTGCATCCCATTGGGCTTAAATTCGAAATGAGGACTTGAGTTATGACTTCCAACATCAGTACCAAGTATGATCCGAATCGGTCTAAAAACAGTTTTAGCCCCCATATAAACCGATGGCCAGATTTGATTTCTTGAGCCCTTAGAAGCCCCAATTTTCATACGATTTGGCTGTAATTTAGAACAAAAACTTGAGTTGTGACTTTTAATATCTGCACAAGAATGGGGGGTTTCCTAGCTAGACGGAGCGGGGGTGATTGAGATCACTTGGGGATTTGTGGTGCTAGCGATGAAATGATGAGAGAGCGATGAAATGATGAGATAATCGATGGTACTCTCAGTGAACGGCTTCGATGGACCATGCACAAGAATGGGGGGTTTCCTAGCTAGACGGAGCGGGGGTGATTGAGATCACTTGGGGATTTGTGGTGCTAGCGATGAAATGATGAGAGGCGATGTGACGTCACTGTAGGAATTCCCTGTGTGGCTGTGGATGTTAAGTGGACTGTAAGTGCGGGAGTTTTTTAACTTATTATTCCTCGTACACAGAGGAATAATGAGTTAAATAGGAAAATGAAGTATCCAAAACGAAAAGAAAAAAAAATAAGAAGACGGTAAGTGTCGGGTTATGAGAGGTACAACGTTGGGTTTTATTGGGAAAAACAGAGAGGGGAAAAGAGATGTGGATGCTCACCTGGCTGCGGTTGTGGAAGAAGTGAAATTGTATACATTTGAAAAAAGGCAAGTGAGCTGCAGTACTAAAAGGCTTATAGCTAACAATTCACAATAGTCTTACACTCTATTCCAGATTAGTACGGATGGCAAAAAAGGGGGATATCTTATACGCTATACAATTCACAATAATAATTCACAATTCAATTAAAATTCATGGCACTTATTCTACCTTATATTCTTAAATTTAAAGGGACAAATTCAAATTTGTCCAATATCTATGTTAAGTATGATGCGAATCGGTCTATAAACAGATGTAGCCCCCATATGAACCGGTCCCCGGATTGGACTCCTTGAGCCTTTATAAGCCTCAATTTTCATCCGATTGGGCTGAAATTCGGAACAAAGGCTCGAGTTTTGACTTCCAAAATTCGCATCATACTTGGCGAATCCGTATATAAACAGATATAGCCCCATATAAACCGATGTCCGGATTTGACTTCTTGAGCCTTTAGAAGCCCCAATTTTCATCCGATATGGCTGAAATTTGGAACAAGGACATGAATTATGACTTCCAACATCCGTGCCAAGTATGATTCGAATCGGTCTATTAACAGATATAGCTCCCATATAAACCAATCCCCGGATTTGACTTCTGGAGCCCTTAGAAGCCTCAATTTTCATCCGATTTGGCTGAAATTTGGAACAAAGGCTTGAGTTATTACTTCCAACATCCGTACCAAGTATGATCCGAATGGGTCGATAAACAGTTTTAGCCCCCATGTAAACCCATACCCGGATTTGATTTCTTGAGTCCTAAGAAGCCCCAACCTTCATCTAATTTGGCTAAAATTTGAAATAAAGACTCGAGTTATGATTTTCAACATCGATGCCAAGTATGATTCGAATCCGTCTATAAACAGATATAGCTCCCATATAAACCTATCCCCGGATTTGACTTCTTGAGTCTTTAGAAGGCTCAATTTTCATCCGATTTGGCTGAAATTTCGAATAAAGTCATGTGCTATGACTTTCAACATTCGTGCTAAGTATGTTCGGAATCGATCTATAAACAGATATAGTCCCCATATAAACCGATCCCCAGATTTGATTTCTTGAGCTCCTAGAAACATACATTTTCACTTGATTTTGCTGAAATTTGGGTCAAGACCCTATCTTATAACTTACCATCAGAGCCAAGTTTTATCTGAATCGGTCGATATGGTAATATAGACCGTCCTAAGTACCGATATCCCACTATGACTTCTGGAGGTCAAAATAATTCAAAGATAAAATCAGTTAATAAGAGTACATTTTTAGCGGAATCCATGGTTATGGGTATCCAAGATTCGGACCGACCGAACTTAGCATGGTTTTAGTTGTTTTATAGTCCAAAAGCTGTGTCAAGTACTGAAGGTCACCGTAGCTCAGAGGTTAGCATGTCCGCTTATGACGCTGAACGCCTGGGTTCGAATCCTGGCGAGACCATCAGAAAACAATTTTCAGCGGTGGTTTTCCCCTCCTAATGCTGGAAACATTTGTGAGGTACTATGCCATGTAAAACTTCTCTCCAAAGCGTTGTCGCACTGCGGCACTCCGTTCGAACTCGCCTATAAAAAGGAGGCCCTTTATCATTGAGCTTAAACTTGAATCGAACTGCACTCATTGATATGTGAGAAGTTTGCCCCTGTTCCTTAGTGGAATGTTCATGGGCAAAATTTGCATATTACAAACTAAGTTAAAAAGTGTACATTTTTAGCGGAATCCATTGTGGTTGGTGCCCAAGATTCGGCCCAGCCGAACTTTTAGTTGTTTTATATTCCAACAGCTGTGTCAAGTATGGTCCAAATCGATACATAACCTGATATATAACTTCTTGAGCCTCTGGAGGGAGCAATTCTTATCCAATTTGGCTAAATTTTGAAATTGCAACTGTTGCAACAACTGCGCAAGATATAGACCAAATTGGTTAATAATCTGATATAGCTCCAGTACAAACCGATCTCCCGATTTGATTTCTTAAGCCTTTAGAGGACGCAATTTTTATCCGATATTTCTGAAATTTTGCACGCGGTATTTTTTTTAATTTTCAACAGCTGTGTCAAGTATGGGCCGAATCGACCCACAACAAGATGTAGGTGACATGTAAACCGATCTTCCGAATTCACTTCTTAAGCGTCTAGAGACCGCAATTCTTATCCGATTTGACTGAAATATTGCATGTGGAATTTTGTTATGACTTTCAACAACTGCGCAAGTTATGGACTGAATTGTTTGCTAACCTGTTAAAGCTCCAGTACAAACCGATCTCCCGATTTCATTTCCTGAGCCTCTACTTGGCACAATTCTTATCCGATTTGGCTGAAATTTTGAGTGAGGTATATTTTATGACTTCTAACAGCTATGACAAGTACGGCCCATGTCTTGATATAGCTATATAGTTGAAAAAAAAATATTTATAGAACTTGTCACATACAATCCATACGTTATTCGTCCCTGCCTTTCTTAACATGCTTTTACTTGTTATTACGAAAACTTACGATGTCATAATTTTTTTCAATGTTGTCGGCTAATACCAACTCATTTGCACACCCTTTGGTGTTCTGTATCATCAGTGTCTCCACGACCACTGCGTTTAATGTCAGCATATCACTGTTGCACTGATGTCAGCATACGAATGTTTTTCTGCTATCTCCGCACGTAACTTTGTATTTACTCACCTTTACCGATATATTCCAAATCTAGATATTTTCCTTAAAGTTTGGATACATTTCCATCAAACCATTTGGTCTATATAGTGAATGTACTTTTAATGAAAATTATCGGCGTGTGCCCGTAAATTAACTGTAAATGACTACCCTTTTTTAATTATAGCAACTATTCTCATGACAACTGCTAATGTCATCGAGGTGTAAAGGTAGGCATACGAGTATCAGTATCTCATACCAAGCTAGAGTACAACTGCAACAAAACACTATTAAATTCTAATATCGTTCTAATTACTTCCCCTATTAAGCTGGAGGAAGTTTGACTAGTTTAGCCATTAAAACGTATATAATAGGTCTGTACACATATCATAAAGGGTGATTTTTTTGAGGTTAGGATTTTCATGCATTAGTATTTGACAGATCACGTGGGATTTCAGACATGGTGTCAAAGAGCAAGATGCTCAGTATGCTTTGACATTTCATCATGAATAGACTTACTAACGAGCAACGCTTGTAAATCATTGAATTTTATTACCAAAATCAGTGTTCGCTTCGAAATGTGTTCAAATTTTGACAAATTTTGTTCAGCGATGAGGCTCATTTCTGGTTGAATGGCTACGTAAATAAGCAAAATTGCCGCATTTGGAGTGAAGAGCAACCAGAAGCCGTTCAAGAACTGCCCATGCATCCCGAAAAATGCACTGTTTGGTGTGGTTTGTACGCTGGTGGAATCATTGGACCGTATTTTTTCAAAGATGCTGTTGGACGCAACGTTACGGTGAATGAACACATTTCGAACCGAACACTGATTTTGGTAATAAAATTCAATGATTTGCAAGCGTTGCTCGTTAGTAAGTCTATTCATGATGAAATGTCAAAGCATACTGAGCATCTTTCTCTTTGACACCATGTCTGAAATCCCACGTGATCTGTCAAATACTAATGCATGAAAATCCTAACCTCAAAAAATCACCCTTTAGTTTAGTTTTGCAATACGAGGGTTACTACTTATATTCGTGGCTAATCAATCAATTTGTGAATAATCAATCAAGTAAAATTTGTTTTACAATTCCCCGACTGAAGACAAGGACGAGTAGACCAAGGATATTTTTTTCCAGAGAGAGAAAGTATGACCCTCCTTTGCACATTATTCGAATATGGAGATAGAAAGAAAGAGGTAAAGCCTACAAGTTGGAACTTCTATAAGGAATTGAGGCGTATTGACGAGAAACATGGTAGTAAGCAGCACCAATTTGCATTGTGATGTTCCCCAAGCCACATGATTTTGACCCGAACAAACGAAGAGAAGCCGGATTAGTAATGTTGTGGTGTATAAGTGAGGTATGGTTTATGTGTACCATCAGACTCACTTCGATGTTTTCACCCATTGTAATACTACAGGAACAGAAGGAGGAAGATGCCTTCAACTTCCTACCATTGAACCATCCAGATCGTTATAAAAAGCCCAAGAACTTGCGTTTGTTTACATCCACTAAATCACTTCCTGAAATATGGCGCATTGTGTCAAGGATAACACAATGTCCGAATCTTCCGCATGACCTTTAGCCTAACAGCAGTGGTCGCGCCAATTTGTCTACCCACATTGTCCAGGGGCATTAAGTCTAAGTTTAAATTAAGTGTATCAGATGGTGTCGTCCTCAGAGCGGTTGCGATGCACAAACAAGCCGTCCGTTGCATCCGGCTAAGTATTGATCAGTAGATGGACTTTTGAGGCGCCGTCCACCAGACCACAACACCATACCTATTATTATTATATTATGGGTCTGACACCCATCCTGTCGGGTGGCGTTTATACGCCTTCCCCTCCTGTTTTGATCGTGGCAGGTGAATTTTCAGTCTCCTGCAATACGCCTGATTTTTGAAATATGGTTGATAGTTCCACAGTCATCTTCTGATTCCCCAACATTTCACATTGCACGATGTCGTTGAAATTTGAAATAGCGATTTGTTTTAAACCTTCCGACATCCGACCCAAATATGAATCAGATCAGACTTTACCGATATAGCTGCCACATAGACCGATTTTCTAATTTAGAGTCTTAATCCCATAAAAAGTGGACTTATTGATTGATTTCGCTGAAACTGAATAACATATGATCGAGACCAGCCCCTATTCAGATATTAGTATGGATATAGTAGTTGAGTTATAATAAAATAGGATGATTATTATATCCTTGGTGGTGGGTATCAAAAGTTAGGCACGGCCGAACTTAGCACATTTTTCCTTGTTCCTTATTAATTTTGTTTAATATCATTGAGGGTTTGATTTTTATTATATGCTATTTTCTTTTTATTCCAGGTATGTTTTAATGGCTAAGAGAACCTAATTTTCGAAATAACAGGTAAATAATTTACCAGTATAGAAGAGATCATATTTTGAACTTCTATACTATTTTTAACTTCTAGTTCTATACCCATTTTTGTCAGAATTTATCGTTTATTGCATTGATAGAAATTTTTATACCCCCATCCTTCGGTATACCCCCATCCTTTGACCAACAAAGGATGGGGGTATACTAATCTAGTCATTCTGTTTATAACACTTCGAAATATTCGCCTTAGACCCTTTAAAGTATATATATATTCCTGATCGTCTTGACGTTCTGAGTCGATCTAGCCATGTCCGTCCGTCCGTCAGTCTATCGAAATCACGATAGCGGTCATCATTGCGGATTGCAAATGGGCCATATCGGTTCCGATTTAGATATTACTTTACTCCAACTGGCTAGGACAGAACATTTGTTCCACTAGCCGAACGTAGAATAGCGTTCCAAGCGCCTTGATCTTCTGCGCTCATTATAAAATCTCTGACACCAAGTTTCCAAGAGTCTCCCACCACTTGATCTTTCCATCGGGCTTTTGGTCTTCCCGGTTTGCTTGTACCACCGTGTTTGCCTTGAAAAGACTTCTTTGCTGGGGCTTCTTCATCCATTCTGACAACATGACCTAGCCAACACAGCCTTTCTATTTTGATGCGTGTAACTATACTACCGTCGTCATACGTCGCCTTTATTCTTCATTAATGCAAACTGGTCCATATATTCTACGAAGAATTTTTCTCTCAAATACTCCAATCACTGCCTCATCTGCTTTCACAGGTACCCATGCCTCAGCATCATATAACAACACGGGTAGATTTAGATATAGCTCCCATATAAACCGATCTTCCGATTTGACTTCTTGCGCCTCTGTAAGCCGCAATTTTCCGATTTGGCTGACATTTTGAACGTAGTGTCCAGTTATAACTTACAACAATTGTGCTAAGTTCGGTTCAAATCGGTCTATAACCTGATATAACTCCCATATAACCCGACTTCTTGAGCCCTTACAAGCCGCAATGTTTGTCCGATTTGTCTAAAATTTTGCATGTGGAGTTCCGTTATAACTTCCAACAACTGTCTTGAGTACGATCCGAATCGGTTTATAACCTGATATAGCTCCCATATAAACCGATCTCCCGACTTGACTTTTGAGCCTTTACAAGCCGTAATTTTTGTCAGATTTGGCTGAAATTGTGCGTGTGGTGTTTTGTTATGACTTCCAACAACTATGCATAGTATGGTCAAAATCGGTCCATAACCTGATATAGCTCCCATAGAAACCGATCTCCCAATTTGATTCCCAGAATCCATGGTGGTGGGTCCCCAAGATTCGGCCCGGCCGAACTAAGCGCGCTTTTACTTGTTTGTTTATTGGAAAGTTAAGTTCGAAAATAGGCTATATTAATTTATTGGTTGCCCAAAAAGTAATTGCGGATTTTTTAAAAGAAAGTAAATGCATTTTTTAATAAAACTTGGAATGAACTTTAATCAAATATACTTTTTTTACACTTTTTTTCTAAAGCAAGCTAAAAGTAACAGCTGATAACTGACACAAGAAAGAATGCAATTACAGAGTCACAAGCTGTGAAAAAATTTGTCAACGCCGACTATATGAAAAATCGGCAATTACTTTTTGGGCAACCCAATAGCTCCCATATAGACCGATCTTCTGATTAAGGGCAAAAGGCTTATAGAACCTGCATTTCTTATCCGATTTGGCTGAAATTTCGCCTAATGATTTGGGGTAAGATCTCCTACAACTACGTTTGTTTGTATCTATTAATTTAGCCCCAATTGGTCTGTGTCTGAATAAAGCCCCCATATAGACCAATCTCCCGATTTAGGGTCTTAAGCTTTATTACCCGCCTTGGCTGAAATTCGGCACAATGATTTGTGTTAAGATCCTCAGCATTCGTGCCGAATATGGTTTAAGTTGGTCGATATCTTAATATAGCCCACATATAGGTCGATGTTCAGGTTAAAGGTGTCAGACCAATAAAAACCACATTTTCTACCCGCTTTCGCTGAAAGGTAAGCATGTACATCTATGACGTCTGGACGTCTGGGTTCCAAATCTGGCAAGAACATCAGAAAAAAATAATTTAAGCTGTTGTTTTCTCCTCCTTATGCTGGCGACATTGCCATGCATAGAAGCCTTGTAAAACTTCGGATTCGGCTATAAAGAGGAGACCCTCTTATCATTGAGAATCGGACATCACTCATTGATTTATGAGAAGTTTGTCCCTATTCCTTAATGGTATGTTCAGGGCAAACTTGCATTTCAATAAGACAATGAGCTGTGTTCAGCCCTTCAAAGTCCATGTTGAGTATGGTTTAGATCGAACCATTTTTGGGTATAGCCCCCATATAGACCGATGTCTCGATAGAAGGTCTTTTACCCATAAACAACGTATTTATTTCCCAATTTTGTTGTAATTAAGTATAGTCAGCTATGTAATATGCAGGGGACACGCTTCCCGAATATGGTGTAGATGGGATAAAATTTGGATATAAATGAACTCTTGATTTGCTTGAACTCTCAAATTTCAAACACTATGTTCTGGCGAGTTTGGTGGCGATCGGACCATATTTCATTGTAGGTTATGTATGCTAAGAATCGCGTGTTTTTCATCGGATTTTAAAGAAATGTGTTTTTATATGCCTGAGGTGGTGGGTATCGTAAGTTCGGCCCAGCCGAACTTAAAGCCTTTTTATTTGTTCTTTAATAAAATGCTTAACTCTATTGAAATATAAACTATGTTGTTTATGTGATCTTTGGAATAGATCAATTAAATATGATTTAAACTAACTTTAAACAAATAAGTTTTTATTTGTTTAAAGTTAGGTTTAAAGTTTTTATTTGTTTAAAGTTAGGGGAAGAGGGACTAAACAAAATTTATTTTTATTGCTCCGACAATAGATAAGGCGATTTGGTTTTAAAGCAATTCAATGTAAACAGCTACTACAATGCAATGAGCTGAAGTTAGACAGACGCAGTTGTTTGAGCGATTTAAAATAAAATTTTAAATCGATATTGTTATTCTAAAAACAAAT
The DNA here is from genome assembly GCF_963082655.1 of Stomoxys calcitrans. Taxonomy (NCBI): domain Eukaryota; kingdom Metazoa; phylum Arthropoda; class Insecta; order Diptera; family Muscidae; genus Stomoxys; species Stomoxys calcitrans. Next base: position 28,487,182 of record NC_081554.1, read on the forward strand.
ATACACAAATAATGTTGGAGTCCAATAAAAAACAACAAAAACAAGTAAAAGCGTGCTAAGTTCAGCCGGTCTGAATTTTCTATACCCTCTACCATGGATCGCATTTGTCTAGTGGAATTGGGGCTATATCAAGTTATAGTCCGAATCGGACCATAAATTAATGCAGAACATTGTATTGGGTTGCCCAAAAAGTAATTGCGGATTTTTTAAAAGAAAGTAAATGCATTTTTAATGAAACTTAGAATGAACTTTAATCAAATATACTTTTTTCACCCTTTTTTTCTAAAGCAAGCTAAAAGTAACAGCTGATAACTGACAGAAAAAAGAATGCAATTACAGAGTCACAAGCTGTGAAAAAATTTGTCAACGCCGACTATATGAAAAATCCGCAATTACTTTTTGGGCAATCCAATAGAAATCATTGTGTAATATTTCAGTTCATTCGGATAAGAATTGTGCCTTGTCATGAGAGAAGCCGTTGTACAAAATGTCTGCCAAATCGGATGAGAATTGCGCCCTCTAGAGGCTCAAGAAGTCAAGATCCCAGATCGATTTATATGGCAGCCATATCAGGTTATGTATCGATTTGCGCCATACTTAGCATAGTTATTGAAAGTATTAACAAAACACCTCATGCTAAATTTCGGCCAAATCGGATGAGAATTGCGCCCTCTAGAGGCTCAAGAAGTCAAGATTCAAGATCGCTTTATATGACAGCTATACCAGATTGTGAACCGATTTGAATCATAATAAGTACAGTTATTAAAAAAGATACCAAGACACTACGTGCAAAATTTCAGACAATTCGGATGAGAATTTCGGCCTCTAGAGGCTCAAGAAGACAAGACCCAAGATCGGTTTATATGGCAGCTATATCATTGCATGGACCGATTTGAACCATACATAGAGCAGTTGTTGGAAGTGATACCAAAACAGGTGCAAAATTTCAGTCAAATCGGATAAGAATTGCGCCCTCTAGAGGCTCAAGAAGTCAAGACCCAAGATCGGTTTATATGGCAGCTATATGAAGACATGGACCGATTTGGACCATTTACAATACCAACCCACCTATGCTAATAAAAATTGCTTGTGAAAAATTTCAAGCGGCTAGCTTTACTCCTTCGAAAGTAAGCGTGCTTTCGACAGACAGACGGACGGACGGGCGGGTATGGCTAGATCGACTTAAAATGACATGACGATCAAGAATATATATACTTTGAGAAGCATATTTCGAGGTGTTACAAACAGAATGACGAAATTAGTATACCCCCATTGTATGGTGGAGGGTATAAAAAGCAATTAAAAGCGTGGGAACCCACCACCATGGATTATGCTAAAATATGGGAGCTATATCTAGTTATAGACCGAATTGGACCGTACTTGGCACAGTTGTTGGGAGTCATAACAGAACACCATATACAAAATTTCAGCCAAACCGGATGAAAATTGCTGCATCCAAGGGTTCAAGAAGTCAAATCTTGGCACAGCTGAAGGACGTCGAAATAGAACACTGTGTGCAAAATTTCAGCCAAATCGGACAAAAATTGCGTCTTCCAGGGGCTCAGGAAGTTGAATCGGGAGATCGGTTTATATAGGAACTATATTAGGTTATAGACCGATATGAACCGCACTAGGTACAGTTGTTGGAAGCCCCAACAGAATACTACATTCAATATTTCAGCCAAATCGGACAAACATTGCGGCTTGTAAGGGCTAAAGAAGTCAAATCTGGTGATCGGTTTATATGGGAGCTATATCAGATTATGTACCGATTTGGACCATACTTGGCACGCTTGTTTAAAGTAATAACAGAACACTACGTATATAGTTTCAGAAATTGCGGCTTCCATCGGCTCAAGAAGTAAAATGGAGAGCTTCAGACCCTTAACCGGCATTTCGGTCTATATGACAGCTAAATCTAAATACAAGCCGATCTTTACCATATTTGGGTCGGATGGTTAGTGGCCCAAAACTATTCTCTCTTTAAAATTTCAGCGAAATCGGATAAAAATAAATCTTTTATGTGCTTCAAATCCCTTATCGGCAGATCGCTCTGTATGGAAGCTATATCTAAATAATGTCCGATACAAACCATATTTGGCACGGACGACGGGAGACCCAAAGCTACCCACTGTTTCAAATTTCAGCGAAATCGGTTAAAAAATAAAGCTTTTATGGGCTTCAGACCCTTTATCGGCAGGTCGGTCTATATAGCAGCTATATCTAAATATAGTCCGATCTGTACCATATTTGGGGCGGAAGTTGAGAGGCTTAAACTGCGCACTATTAAAAATTTCAGCGAAATCGGGTAATATATAAAGCATTTATGGGCCTCAAACCCTATGTCGGGAGATCGGTCTATATGGCAGCTATATCTAAATATGGACCGATATAATCCATATTTAGGTCAGATATTGGGAGGCTTAATATAACCCACTGCTGCAAATTTCAGCGAAATCGGGTAAAAAATAAAGCTTTTATGGTGTTGAGACCTTTTATCGGGAGATCGATCTATATGATAGCTATATCCGATCTGAACCATATTTGGGTCAGTTGTCGGGAAGCCTTAAGCTACTCACTGTTTTAAATTTCAGCAAAATCAGATGAAGAATAAAGTTTTTATGGGCATTAGACCCTTCATCGGAAAATCCGTCTATATAGGAGCTATATCCAAATATGGTCCGATTTGGCCCGTTCATGAACTTCACCAGCGTGCATCAAAAAGACGTATCTGTGCCAAATTTCAGCTCAATACCTCAATTTTTGAAGGCTGTAGAGTGATTACAACAGACGGACGGACAGACGGTCAGACTTTTACGACGATCCGAAATATATAGGGTCGGAAAATGATATTTCGATGTGTTGCAAATGGAATTACTAAATGAATATACCCCCTATCCTACGGTGGTGGGTATAAAAATGATGCAGAAGTGCTTAACACAACTCACTGTTCCAAATTTCACCGAAATCGGACAATCAATGCGTCATTTATGGCCCCAAGGCCTTAAATTGGCAGATCGGTATACATCGCAGCTATATTCCAATCTCGACCGATCTAAACCAAATTGAAAAAAGATGTCGAAGGGCCTATCCCAACTCACTGTCTCAAATTTCGGTGAAATTGGACTATAAATGCTCCTTTTATGGGCCCAAGGCCTTAAATCGGGAGATCGGACTATATGGCAGCTAAATTCAAATCTGGACCGATCTGAGCTAAATTAAATACGGATGTCGAGGGGCCTAACGCAAGTCACTGTCCCAAATTTCAGCAAAATCGGATATTAATATGGCATTTATAGGCCTTAGACCTTAAATCGGGACATCGGTCTATATGGGGGTTATATCAAGATGTAGTCCGATGTAGCCCATCTTCGAACTTAACCTGCCTATGGACAAAGCAAGTGCAAAGTTTTAGCTCAATATTTCTATTTGTAAAGACAGCACACAGACGGAGGGACAGACGGAAGAACAAATGGACGGACATGGCTAGCTCATCTTAGATTTTTACTACGATCAAGAAAATATATACTTTAGTAGGTCGGAGATGCATATTTCGATGCGTTGCTAACAGAATGACAAAATGTGTATAGCCCCATCCCTCGGAGGTGGGTACAAAAAAAATTAATCTCGGTTTAGTTCCATGGAGAAAATTTTGACTTTGTCGTCACTAAAAAGTTGGCCTATTTAGGGCTCTTACTAGTCTCTGGCTACCTATTGTCAAAAATATACCATCTCGTAGCTAGTTTTTTTCAGCATTTTTCATCTTCTTTTTCATTCGCATGTATTCCCTTTTTTGAGAGCATTTTTACTTCAACTGCTCGTCATTCATCTCAGCTCAATTTATTCCATTTTTGGCAACACAAGATTCCAGGCGGCAATGTATGGTTTTTAAGGTTTCAAACAGCAACAAAAAAAATGCTGATAATTATTTTTTTATACTCGCATTTTGTATTGTTCCCAACCTCTTCGTCATTATCATCCTCATTGTGGCTGGCCGTCGTTCTTACAGGCTCTCTTCAGCAATCATCTTTGTTTTCGTATGGTCTCTTTTGGTCCATTATCAGCGTTTATGGCGAACGCGCTTTAGGTTGGCTTGGTTGAGGTTGGTTTTTCGAGCAGTTTCAGGTTCAGTAGGGCTCTGTGCGTTTGTTTATATTTACAAGTGGCTTTGTTTTGATTCACTTTACTTATCAGTGTTTTGGATTTTTCGCTTTCTTTGTTTTGGTTTCTTTCTTCTTTCATTCCATTTTAAGTACAATAAATTGTGGCTGAGGCCAGAATGAAACATCCATCCATCAGAATTTATAAGGTACCAAAGTGATTAGTTATCCAAAAACAAAAAAAAGAGAGTATTTTAGGCTTCCTCTAACTGTTGGTGGTCAAAGGCATTGAAGCGTATAGTTGGCCATGCATCAATCTTCTCTATATGGACATCCATCGCACTTCATTTTATCGGCTTGTCTACCTCTTTGTTGAGCCTTCTTCTCTGTGCGTCTTGAAATTGATATTTTATGATTTCAAACGCTGCACAGTGGGATGTTCATTAAAAAGTCTTTACAAAAAACAAATAAAACAAGTGAAAAGGCATTAAGTTCGGCCTGACCGAACTTTGGATACCCACCACCTAGGGTATATATGAAAACCCCGTGTCGTCACATTCCGAAGAAAACTGGACAACTTATGTACCAAAATTCGACACGAATATTGAGTCACTGTTGAACTTTTTATTTCAAATGTCAACAAAATCGGGTAATAAATAAAGCTTTAATGAGCTTCAGACCCTTTATCGGCACATCGGTGTATATGACAGCTGTGTCAAAATACAGTCTGATCTTTACCATATTTGGGTCGGGTGTTGAGAGGCTTAAAACTGCGCATTATTCCAAATTTCGCCGAAATCGGATAAAAAATAAAGCTTTTATGGCCTTCAGACCCTTTATCGGGATATCGGTCTGTATGGCAGCTATAAGTAAATATAGTCCGATCTGAACCACATTTGGGTCCTATGTTAGCAGCCGTAAAACTACTCTATGTTTCAAATTTCAGCGAAATCGGTTAAAAAATAAAGCTTTTATGGACTTTAGACCCTTTATCGAGAGATCGGTCTATATGGCAGCTATACCTAAATATAGTCTGATTTCATCCATATTTAAGTGAGATATCAAGAGGCTTAAAATAACTCTCTTTTTCAAATTTCAGCGAAATCGGTTAAAAAATAAAGCTTTTATGAACTTTAGACCCTTTATCTGGAGATCGGTCTATATGGGAGCTATACCTAAATATAGTCCGATTTAATCCATATTTAAGTAGGATATCAAGAGGCTTAAAATAAGCCTCTGTTTCAAATTTCAGCGAAATCGGGTAATAAATAAAGCTTTTATGGGCTTCAGACCCTTTATGGGCAGATCGGTATATAGGTTAGGCAGATCGGTATATAGGCATTAAAATAAGCCTCTGTTTCAAATTTCAGCGAAATCGGGTAATAAATAAAGCTTTTATGGGCTTCAGACCCTTTATGGGCAGATCGGTATATAGGTTAGGTTAGGTTTGGTTGAAAAGAGGGTGCAGATATTAATCCGCCCCATGCCACTATGGACATACCCCTAAGCCAGTAATCGGCTTGTTGTGCGCTCTAAAATCTATAAATTAACCTCTAAAAAGAAAATTTTAAGTTAGGAATTTCGTGTTACTTACAAAATCCTTAATTGTTTTCAATGTCACTCCCCTATGTTGGTTCATATCTGATATTGTGTCTCCACTTAAGTACCGGTATGTGTTAGACGCGAAAGCCGGGCAAATTGGGGTACCATGAGGTGGCATACCAAAATTCGCTTGAATCGGTTCAAGCACCTCCGAGATCTGGCGTTTTTGAAAATTTGGGTAAGGGAGAGGGTCCACCCCCCTACGGATATCAAAAAATGTGGTACCCTATTTTTACCGGAGGCTTAAAATATACCATCAGTGAAATCGGTTGAGTCGTTTTTGCGCCTATACGGAACAGACAAACAAATAAACGAACAAAGCGTAACAATTTCATTTTTTTATAATCGAAGATAGTTGAGCCCGGCCCGCTGTGCTGCGCCCGATAAAGCTTAGCTGGAGAAAAGAGTACTTTTCTTTTTTTTGGAAATTTCTGCCTAATTTGAGTTGAAAATGAATTCCAAATACTAAGACATCATTTTGATTGTCATATTCGTAATCTTCTCCCGAATACCTTTCATTTGAGTCCAATACTGATATGTACCTCCAATATGTTCATTTGGGGAACTTTTGGGGTTGGGGTGACCCCTGGGTTCCTTGGACCCAACTTTTAATACCATATTTGTATTTTACTCTGCAATTCCTTTCATTTGATACCCATATTGTACCGATCGGTTAACCTTGATTTTGGGTGGTGTTTTTGGGGTAATGGGGGAGGGTCCTCCCCTTCCAATATCAACAAATTATTTAGCCTATACCTGCTTCCTGACCATATTCGTAATCTACTCCCGAATACCTTTCATGAGAGCTCCATATTATCATTATCGTCTAATATGCCTATTTGAAGGGATTTTGGGGTCGGGGCAGCCCCCTAGGTACTTGGACCTTAATTTGTATTATACTCCCGAATACCTTTCATTTGAGTTCCATATTGCCCCGATCGGTCCACTTTTATTTTTGGGTAGTACTTTTGGGGTAAGGGGAAGGGCCCGCCCCCTTGAGATATCAAAAAATTACCCTATTGTTCCTTCCGGACCACTCCCCACAATCGGTTCAGCGGTTTCTGAGTCTATACGGAACAAACATATTTACAAACCCACAAAAAAACAAACTCAAATTGATTGATATATATAAAATACACACATTTGGAGATGGATATTGCTAAGCACCAATTCAGTCTTTCTGGGGTTCTTCTTTTTCTCCGAGATCATACCATGATCTTACAAAATTATGAAAATTTTTCTCGATGCTGTATTCATTGAGATTCATTATGGGGCATTCCCCTTACCATCTATACTAACTCTACAGGAATTTAAATTTTCGATAAAAATCTTAATATGACGACATTTTTTGAAATCTTAATTTTCGTTTTAAATTTTTTGCCTTAACCATCCCACTGTGCTCTGGCCTTATGAGTAATTTATCCTTCCGTATTTTTCTTTCCTTGGTAATTTTGTTTACGCTTTTCTTTACACATATTCCCTTTTGTTGTTATTTTTCTACTTGGAGATATGGAATACGTACAAAATCTCCTACATGTTGACAGTTTCCATGTAATTTGAATCACCACCAGCAGCAGCATATCATCGTCACCTACGCAGCCGCCTTTACTTACACTAGGCCAATGCGAATTATTTAATGTGTAATTGAAACTCAATCTCCCAAGGGGCTAGACGCAACCAATAGCCGCAAAAGTACGTCTGTGAACTTTCTTTGCCCTAAGTGAAGTGTAATTGGAGACTCTATCAAAGGTGTTGCTTTTTTTTGCACTTGTGATTTTTTTTTTGTTTGACGTTTATTAAATCTTGTTTGCCTTAAAAGCCAGGCAAAAGGAATTTAAAGGAGGTGCAATGGATTCCATGTATATGTATACGGATTTATGCTTCCTGCAGCACGTCAGTGGATGTCAGAGTGAAGGGGAGCATTATGAAAGGGTAAGTGAAGTGTTGTAAACATTTAATAAATGAAGGATGTTGATTTCAGGATTAAAAAGGAGGCGTGGGAAAATTAAGATTACCTCATAAACGGCAAAGGGTTACAAAATACCCAAAAACTGGAGTTGACATAAGGACTTTTTATAATTCAAACTAGCTAGCCCGGTGAGCCTCTCTACACCCTTAAGTGTTTGAGGGCATTTTTTTCACGGTCGTATATAACTCTCAACTTTAAGGTTCATATAGTCACGTTTGGTATACATGTCCTTATGTGGCATAATTTTGGGTTGTGGCGACTCCCCGGGAATTGACTCAAATTTGTATAACCTATGCGTATTCTACTCTCAAATACCTTTCATTTGAGTCCCATCTTATCCCATTCGGTGTACAAGTCCGTTTTGTGCATAATTTGTAGCACGCCCTGCCTGGGAATAGGTCCCAAATTTTTATATAAGTTTTGTATTCTACTCTCAAATACCTTTTTTTAAGTCCCATATTGGTCAATTGGTCTACAAGTACATTTAGGGGTGATTTTTGGCTACCTCGTTCTTAACCAATTACCTTTCATTTAACATCCTTCCAATTACCTCTCATTTAAGACCTTTATTGCCCCAATCGGTAAACATTCAGTTTTTGGGCAGTTTTTGGTGGTGGGGTGGGTCCCTCGACACGTGAGGCCCAATTGTTATATCAAGTTCGTACTCTACTCTTAAATACCTTTCGTTTGATACCCATATTGTCCCAATCGGTAAACATGTCTGTTTGGGTGGGTTTTAAGGTAGGGCGTCCCCCATGGTTGTTTGACCCCAAAGTTTTTTTTACCAATTTTGTAATTTTGGTGCCATAATTTGGCATACCAAATTTCAATTAAATCGATGCACCCATCTCCGAGATCTGACGTTTTTGCAAATTGTGGTTAGGGTTAGGGTCCTCCCCTTTCGAGGGGGGCCTATTTTTACTTCGGGGTAACTCTACCTATACCATCTGTGAAAACTTCAAGTAATTCGATTCAGTCGTTTTGGAGTCTATTCGGAATAAACAAACAAAGCCCAACACTTTCATTTTTGTACCCATCCCCGACGCATAGGGGTATATTCAATTTGTCATTCCGTTTGCAACACATCGAAATATCCATTTCCGACCCTACAGTGTATATATATATATATATATATTGTTGATCGCCGTAAAAATCTAAAACGATCTAGCCATGTCCGTCCGACAGTCCGTCTGTCTGTTTAAACCACAATGCAGTCTTTAAAAATAGAGATATTAAGCCGAAACTTTGCACAGATTCGGCTTTTTTGGCCATAGACAGGTTAAGTTCGACTATATCTTGGACTATATCTTGATATAGACCGATCTGTTGATCTGCCGATTTAAGGTCTTAGGCCCATAAAAGCTGCATTTATTATCCAATTTTGCTGAAATTTGGGAAAGTGAGTTGTGTTAGGCCACTCAGCATCCTACTGACATTTGACTCAGATCGGTCCAGATTTGGATATAGCTGTCATATAGTCCGATTTATCAATTTAAGGTCTTGGGCCCATAAAAGGCGCATTAATTGTCCGATTTTGCTGAAATTTGGGACAGTGAGTCGTGTTAGGCCACTCAATATCACTCTTCTTTTTGACCCAGATTGGTCCAGATTTGGATATAGCTGCCATATAGCCCGATTTCTCGATTTAAGGTCTTGGACCAACAAAAGGCGCTTTTATTGTCCGATTTCGCTGAAATTTGAGACAGTGAGTTGTGTTTGGCACTTCGACAGCTTTCTGCAATTTGGTTCAGATCGGTCCGGATTTGGGTACAGCTGCCATATAGACCGATATCTCGATTTAATGTCTTTGGCCCATAAAAGGCGTATTTTTGTCCCATTTCGCTGAAATTTGAGACAGTGAGTTGTGTTAGGCACTTCTTTCTGCAATTTGGTTCAGTTTGGCACAGTAAGTTGTGTTAGACCCTTCGACCCAATTTGGATATAACTGCTATATAGACCAATCTCTCGATTTAAGATCGTGGGCCCATAAAAGGCGAACTTATTGCCCGATGTCGTCAAAATTTGGGACAGTGAGTTGCGTTAGACCCTTCGACATTCTTCTTAAATTTGGCCCAGGTCGGTCCAGATTTGAATATAGTTGCCATATAGACCGATCCTTCGATTTAAGGTCGTGGGCCCATAAAAGACGTACTTATTGCCCGATGTCGCCGGACAGTGAGTTGTGTTAGACCCTTCGACATCCTCCTTTAATTTGGCCCAAATCGGTCCAGAAGTGGATATAGCTGCCATATAGATCAATCTCTCGATTTAAGGTCTTGGTCCCATAAAAGACGTATTTATTGTCCGATTTTGCCAAAATTTCGGAGAGTGACCTATGTTAGGCTTTTGACATCTATATGGTTCAGATTGATATATATTTGGAAATAGCTGGCAAAAAGACTAATATTTTGGTATACACAGGGACTCTGTTTTTTTTTGACCATTGGATGTCCATGCAGAATCTCCTCTTCCAAATCGGATCATATTTCGATAATGCTGCTATAGGTGCAAAAATAATGGCCAAAGGTGGAATATGACCAAGGATGGTTTACATATATACCCGAGGTGGTGGGTATCACAAATTCGACCCAGTTCCCTCCTAATGCTGGCAACATTTGTGAGGTACTATGCCATGTAAAACTTCTCTTGAAAGAGGTGTCGAAATGCGGCACGCCGTTCGGACTCGGCTATAAAAAGGAGGCCCCTTATCATTGAGCTTAAAAACTTGAATCGGACTGCACTCATTGATATGTGAGAAGTTTGCCCCTGTTCCTTAGTGGAATGCTCACGGGCAAAATTTGCTAATATTATTTTTTTTCCATTTGTGGGGCTGGGATTGTGATTCATCTCCTCCAGGCACTTGTGTACAAATTTGAAAATTAGGTTCGCACTCTACAAAAAAATATTTATCACTAGATTCCCACATTGTCATTATGGGTCGGCTAAACTATTTGGGGTGATTTTAAGGGTAGATCGATCGCTATCTAGAGACTTGAACATAAGTTACCCATATTCGTCATAATTCCCCCAATATTCCCCCAAATATCTTTCATTTGAACCCCATATTGACATGATCGACTTTTATAGGATTTTTGAGGGAAAAAGTGGCCACCTTACTTGGACTTCATTTTTATAGTCATACTCGTAATCTACTTCAGAGTACTTTTCATTTGAGTTCCATATCAATGATCATCGAATATGCCTCTAGGTACCTGGACACTTTTATTTTTGAGTCCTATTTCGTTCACTTTCGATTTTGGGCGGTACTTTTGGGGCAGTTTTGGGCTATTTGGTTTTAAGTGCCTAGGTGCCCGCTAGGCACTTAAAGCCAAATTTTAATATCGTATTCGTACTCTTCTCTCGAACACCTTTCATTTGAGTCCCATATTGTCCCGATCGGACCCGTTTTGATTTTGGGCGGTACTTTTGGGTCGGTTTTGGGCTGTACTTTTGGGTTGGTTTTGGTCTTGGGCCGACTCTCTGAGTACTTGGATCGAATTTTTAATACCATATTCATTTTCTACTCTCATATACCTTTCATTTGATAATCATTTTCTCCCGTTAGGTTCATAACGGTGTTTTTGGGGCAAGGGGGAGGGTCCGCTCCCTTCAAATATGAAAAAATTATAAAGCCTGTTGTTCCTTTCAGATTCTTTACAATCTGTGAACATTTTAAGAAAATCGGTTTAGCCGTTTTTGAGTCTATATGAAACAAACACAGATTCATTTATATATCTATAGATAGATTGTCAATCATTTGCTGTTTTATTCCGCCTAAACTCTTTTCTTGATGCTAACTTGGATGTCCTCCTTTGGTGCCAATGGAGGCATAAAATGGAATTTATATTCCACTTCTTTACGTGGCAGGGGTTCTATATGAAAATTGGCTAACAATTTTACCAAAGCCATTTTAACATTGAAAAGACCTAAGCGTTGACCTAAAAGGAAAGAAATTTTATTTTGCACTATCGTTTAAAATAAAGGTCCTTTATAGTGGCAGTGCTTACCTATACACAATCTTGGTCCCTCACCAAATGGCATATAGGCCATGGGTTCATAGTCTAAATATGAAGTATCATATCTCTCTGGTCTATACTCCATGGGCTGGGGAAAATATTCTGCATCTCTGTGTATAGCCATAATGGGCAGGATAACTGTGGTGTCCTTGTCAATGGTAAAATCAGTTTCTGGTACCACATAGTCCTTATTACATTTGCGTATGAAATATGGCAAGATGGGGTATTTGCGCAGGGTTTCTGAAATATAGTCAACATGAAAAAAATGCCATGACTTATTTATCTTCCTAGCTTACATTACATACCCTTTATGCACATCTCCAAAAAAGGCATCTGACTTAGAGCCTCGTACGTCAAACAATCCTGAGGCTTAAGGTTAAATTTCCTTAAAGTCTCATCCACCTCGTTTTGAGCCCTTCGATATATGTCTGAATGCATGGCCATTTCGTATATGGTAAATGCTATGGAGGACGCGGTAGACTCACTGCCGGCTAAGTAAAATATAAATGCATTGGAGGCTATCATATCCAAGGACAAGGAATCTGTAGAAAAATTTCCTTGAGTTTACTAATTAATGGACTGTGATGTTTCCATATCTTTACCCCTCATTTCCATCATTATTTGCAGCACATCTTTGCGCACCACATTGTTCATTTCTCTGTGCTCAATGGTTCTCTTGATAATATCTCTTAAACCGTAAGTAACAGGATCTTTAATACCCAAAAAGGACAATATTCTCATAATCCTAACATAATGGGAAATGGATAAGAAGTAACACCAAATCTAAACTGTATAACTTACGGTTGATAGACAAAATACATCATCATGTAGAGTTTTTGTAAAATGTTGCCCTCATTGAAAATTTGCTCGGTTAATATACGAAACTCGTTGCGGGGATTAGTAAAGCTATCGATGTCCAAACCAAAGATAACAGACCCAATGGCATCAACGGCATAGCTGGGGAATAGAAAAAAAAACAAGTAAAAATTTGAGCCAAATCGATAAAGAATTGCGCCCTCTAGAGGCTAGAAAGTATTACCGGTAATACTTCTCGAGCCTCTAGAGGGCGCAATTCTTAATCGATTTGGCTGGAATTTTGTAAAAGGTGTGCTAAGTATGGTCTAGGTCGGTTCATAACTCGGTATGGTTCCCTAATAAACCGATCTCCCGATTTTACATCTTGAGCACACCTTTTACAAAATTCCAGCCAACTCGATTAAGAATTGCGCACTCTAGAGACTATCTAGAGGAGATCAGGGTATATGAGAGCTATATCCGGTTTTGAACCGATGTAGACCATACTTGGCACTTGTTGTAATCAAAATAAAATTCTTCATGCTAAATTTTAGCCAAATCGATGGAGAATTGCGCCCTCTAGAGGCTCGAGAAGTATTACCGAGAGATCGGTGTATATGGGAGCTATATCAGATTTTGAACAGCTGATGGAATTAAAAAAAAAACACTTCATGCAAAATTTCATCCAAATCGGAGAAGTGTTGCGCCCTCTAGAAGCTCGAGAATTATTACCGGGAGATCGATTTATACAGGAGCTATATCAGGTCTTGAACCGATTTAGACCATAGTACTTGGCACAGTTGTTGGAAGTCAAAATAAAACTCTTCATGCAAAATTTCAGCCAAATCGGATAAGAATTGCGCCCTATAGGGGCTCATAAGTAAAATCGGGAGATCGGTTTATAAGGGACCTATATCGAGTTATGAACCGATTCAGACCATGCTTAGCACAGTTATTGGAAGTCATAACAAAACACTGCTTACAAAATTCCACTCAAATCGGATAAGAATTGCGCCCTCTAGAGGCTCTAGAAGTATTACCGAGAGATCGGGGTATATGGGAGCTATATACGGTTTTGAACCGATGTAGTCCATACTTGGGACATTTGTTTTAGGTCAAAATAAAATTCTTCATGCGAAATTTTAGGCAAATCGGATAAGAATTGCGTACTCTAGAGGCTCAAGAATTATTACCAGGAGATCGGTTTATACGGGGGCTATATCCGGGCTTAAACCGATTTAGACCATACTTGACTTAATTGTTGGAATTCAAAATAAACCTCTAAAAAAACTAAAAACAAAACACGTCATTCAAAATTTCAGCCAAATCGGATAAGAATTGCGCACTCTAGAGGCAAAAAAAGTATTGCCGGGAGATCGCCAAAATAGGTTATCAACTTCGTTTCCTAATCACAAATACCTTTCCTTTGAGCCACATATTAACATGGTCGAAAAATTTGTACCCTTTGGAGGATGTTTTGGAGAAGGGGTGATGCCCTCAATACATGGTCCTACAAACCTAAAAACCCTGTTACTTTTTGGGTAACCCAATATTTGGGTGGTGTTGTGGGGGTGGCGTGGCCCCATAGACACTTTTCCCGAATATTGATATAAGATTCGCGCTTTACTTCCAAAGACCTTTCATTGGAACCCTATATTGCTATGGTCGTAAATTTGTCCCCTTTAGGGGATGTTTTTGATGAGAGACGGCCCCCCAAACACTTGGTCCCATATTTGGATATCAGATTCATATTCTACATTCAAATACCTATTATTTAAGCCCCATAATAACATGGTTAGTAAATAAGTCCTGTTTGGGGGGGTGTTTTGTGGAAGGGGTGGACCCCCCGAAAAGTGGTCCCACATTTGGATATTAGATTCGTATTCTGCACACAAAAACCTTTCATTTGAGTCCCATATTGCCAGGGTCGGTAAATATGTCCGATTTAGGGGTGTTTTGGGGGTTGGGGTGGTCCCCCTAATACTTGGTCCGACAATTGGATATCAGATACGTTTTCTTATCCTAAATACCTTTCATTTGAGTCCCATATTGTCGTGATTGGTGTATATGTATATTTGGTAGGTTTTGGGGTGGGGCGCCCCCCCTAGGTACACCATCCGAAATTTGGATACCAAATGTCGGTACCTGAACCAAATTTAATCTAGGTCGTCCCAATATGGACATATTACTCCTAAATTTGCCATGAACATTTCATTAAGGAACAGGGGATATTTCTCTCATATCTATGAGTGCAGTCCGATTAAAGTTTAAGCTCAACCTTTTGTATGCCGAGTACGAACGGTGTGCTGGTAGAGAAGTTTTAACATGGCAGATTTCTTCACAAATGTAGCCAGCATTAGTAAGGGAACAAACATCGCTGAAAAATTTTTCTGATGTTGACGTCGCGATTTGAACCCAAGCTCTCGGCGTCATAGATAGGTATGCTTACCTCTGCGCCACGGTGTCACAATGAATTGCGTTAGGCTCCTCGACATTCGTACCAAGTATTGTCATTTTCTGGTTATATTTCGATAAAGCTGTCCTATAGACCAATATCTTGTTTTAAGATCCTGCGCCATAAAAGGCGCTTTTATTATACACCACTACTGTGGTACAGGGTATTATAACTTAGTGAATTAGTTTGTAGCAACCAAAAGGAAGAGAGATAGACCCATTGATAAGTATACCGATCGACTCAGAATCACTTTCTGATTCGATTTAGCTATGTCCGTCTGTCTGTCTGTCTGTCCGTCCGTCTGTCTGTCCATGATAATTTGTGTACAAAGTACTGGTCGCAGTTTTCATCTGATCGTCTTCAAATTTGGTACAGGCATGTTTTTCGGCCTAGAGACGAAGCCTATTGATATTGGAAAAAATCGGTTCAGATCTGGATATAGCTCCCATATATATGTTCGTCGTATTTTCATTAATAATGCAATAAAATAGTCATTTGTCAACCGATTCTCTTGAAATTTGGCTGGAAGGACATTACTGGTGAATTTCATGGAAATCGGTTCAGATTTAGATATAGCTCTCATATGTATATATCGCCCGATTTTCACTCCTAGAGCCATTGCAAGCACATTCATTGAACAATCTTGCCAGAATATTGCGCAACGCCTTCCTCGATGACTACCACAATATACATAGAGTGTGGTCAAAATCGGTTCAGATCTGGATATAGCTCCCATATATATGTTCGTCCGATTTTCAGTAATAATGAAATAAAATGGTCATTTGTCAACCGATTCTTTCGAAATTTGGCAGGAAGGATTTTTGTTTACGACTCTCGACATTACTGGTGAATTTCATGGAAATCGGTTCAGATTTAGATATAGCTCTCATATATGTATATCGCCCGATTTTCACTTCTAGAGTCACAGCAAGCGCATTCATTGATCCATGTTGTTTCTATATAAACCCATGCAAAAATTTTCTAGCTCTAAACCAAAAAAAGTTCACCAAAATTTTGACTTTACAAAAAATTTCAATTTTACAATAAAAACCGATATTTGACTTCAGTCTCTTTAATACTTACGTTGTCGTTAAATTCTTTATATTCAACCGATGAGCTTTGCCATCCTTTAACTCTGTCCCTAGGTAATCCATGAATTTCTGTGCCACATTGTCTATGGTGCCCAACATTTGTTTGAGTTGTCCACTGGAAAATGCTGGTGACATCTTGGTCCTTAGGCTTCGCCATTTGGGACCATCCAATGTCAATATATTCACTGTCATGGGATCATGTTGCTCATTCGTGTACATGCCACGGCCATTGAAACTTGAAAAATCTGTGATCATTATGCGATGAACCAATTCGGCACTTCTCACTAGGATAACCGGTTTGGTGAACAAATACATGAGGACCATTTTATTTTGAAATCTCGCATAGATTTCATTGATTAATATTCCAAATGATGTTTGGCCCAAGCAGAATTTAAGCATGGAACCAAATGGCAAAGTTGGCTGATCATAGTCAAGGGCTGAATTTTTTGGCTGTCGATATTGAGACCTGGCCAAAATATAAAGCAAGGTTAGCAGGGCTAATGCGAAAGCAAGAAACATTTTTTTCCGAAAATAGAATTCTTTTACGACTCGAGCTATATTTGAGACTGCTTGAAAAGAAAATGCTAATGCCCGTTCTTATGTATTTTTAGCATTTTTTATTGACAAGTGTTATCACCGGTTATGGCAAATATTCATGTATTATGCGAAAAAATAGATCGGCATGTTTATAAATAGTTTTTCATGAATTATTACCCTTTTTGGTGGCAATTTATGTATTAAGCGAAATGAAGATCGGTATGTTTATAAATGGGGTTTTTTTGATGTATAAGGGTGGATTGAAAATATAAGGCGAATTGGATTAGTTAACAGTTTGTCATAAGAGTAATTGAATTGAAGTGAGTAGGTAAATAAAAAAATGTGGTAAGTTTGGCCGGATCGAATATTGGGTACCCTCCACCATGGATTCAGCTAAAAATGTACCCTTATTAACTTAGTTTAACAATCAAATCGGAATTGACTGCGACTGCTATGGTCGCTAGAATTCATATTGGGGCATCACTACTTAAGGGTTTATAGACCCATTTGGACCGTAGTTGGCACGCATGTTGGAAGTCAATAAATCCCCGGCCCCTTGTGGCGCAAGTGTTCCTCGACGCCGATCAGCCAATACCCAAAAAGGGAGAGGCGAACAACCATAGATGGCTTGTAGAAAACTCTAACGTATGTGGCATACATTTCCCACGTATAATATACATCAAAAACGTCATAAATTTAGCTAAAAACCAGTAAGGAGAGGCAAAAGTCGGGCGGTGCCGACTTTAAAAATACCCTACACCTATCCTATAGGTACAAAGTGGGAGCTATGTCTAATTCTGAAGCAATTTTGATGGACCTCGCCGGATGTTTTCACATGGGTTGTTCAACAATCCGTATCACAGTTCGAGCAAATATGTTCAAACTATAATAACTACGGTTCACAAATGACAACATTATTGCAAATTACCCAAAATTTAACAAACATAAAAATTGGGAAATATATGTAATTCTAGCCCGATTTCGAGCAAACTTTTCAGATAATGTAGTACTCGTCGAGAAAAGCGTTGTGCAAAATTTTGGTAAGATTGGTCAAAACATGCGATTGCAATGGCACTAGGAGTGAAAATGGAACCGATTTCCTCGTAGCTCACCAGTAATATGGAGAGTCAAGAGAAAATCCTTCCCAACAAATTTCAAGAGAATCGGTTAGCAAATGACCATTTTATTGGATTATTACTGCAAATCGAACGAACATATATATGGGAGCTATATCTAAATCCGAACCGATTTTTATGAAATTTACCTGTGATGTCATAAGTTATAAGAAAATACTTCCTGCTAAACTTCGAGAGAATCGTTTAACAAATGACCATTTTATTGCATTATTACTGCAAATCGAACGAACATATATATGGGAGCTATATCCAAATCTGAACCGGTTTCTATGAAATTCACCTGTAATGTCACGAGTCATAAGAAAATCGTTCCTGTCAAATTTCGCGAGAATCGGCTTACATATGACCATTTTATTGCATTATTACTGCAAATCGAACGAACATATATATGGGAGCTATATCCAAATCTGAACCGGTTTCTATGAAATTCACCTGTAATGTCACGAGTCATAAGAAAATCGTTCCTGTCAAATTTCGCGAGAATCGGCTTACATATGACCATTTTATTGCATTATTACTGCAAATCAAACGAATATATATATGGGAGCTATATCCAAATCTGAACCGGTTTCTATGAAATTCACCTGTAATGTCACGAGTCATAAGAAAATCCTTCCTGCAAAATTTCGAGAGAATCGGCTAACATATAACCATTTTAATGCATTATTACTGCAAATCGAACGAACATATATATGGAAGCTATATCCAAATCTGAACCGATTTCTATGAAATTCACCTGTAATCCAAAGCTATATTCAAATCTCATCCGATCTTGGCCAAATTAAAGATGGATATCAAAGGACCTAACACAACTCACTGCCCCAAATTTCGGCGAAATCAGACAATAAATGCGCCTTTTATGGGACTAAGACCTTTAATCGAGAGATCGGTCAATGTGGCATCTATATCCAAATCTGTACCGATCTGTGCCATATTGCAAATAAATGTCCAGGGTCCTAACCTTACTCACTGTCCCAAATTTTGGCCACATCGGACAATAAATGCGCCTCTTATTGCAACAAAACCTTAAATCGAAAGATCGGCCTATATGGAAACTATATCCAAATCTGAACCGATCTGGTCCAAATTAAAGAAGGATGTCAAAGGGCCTAACACAACTCACTGTCCCAAAATCGGACAATAAATGCGCCTTTTATGGGCCCATGACCTTAACTGGAGAGATCAGCCTATATGGCAACTATATCCAAATCTGAACCGATCTGGTCCAAATTGAATAAGGATGTCGAAGGGCCTAACACAACTCACTGTCAGCAAGATCGGTTAATAAATGTGGCTTTTATGGGCCTTAGACCCTAAATCGGCGGATCGGTCTATATGGGGGCTATATCAAGATATAGTCCGAGAAAGCCCATCTTCGAACTTAACCTGCTTATGGACAAAAAAAGAATCTGTGCAAAGTTTCAGCTCAATATCTCTCTTTTTAAAGACTGTAGCGTGATTTCAACAGACAGACAGACAGACGAACGGACATGGCTAGATCCTAAGGATCGCAGATTTTTACGCTGATCAAGAATATATATATATTTTATAGGGTCGGCAACGGATATTTCGATGTGTTGCAAACGGAATGACAAAATGAATATACCCCCATCCTTCGGTGGTTGGTATAATAGCCACAACAAAAAACTAAAACAATGATATGATGTCCAAACAAGTAGCGGGGCTTTTTCGAGTTTTATGACTTTTACTACTTCTTATACAAGTTTATGAGGTTTTCGACGTTTACAACTTTTGGACAGTCGAAAACCTAAAAAACCTCTAAGAACAACCCTGTGAATTACCGGCCAATTGCGATATACTCCTCTCTTGTTTAGAGTCTAATGGCCAACTGTATGAGTTCCGCAAAAAACGCTCTACGGGCGACCTCATGACATTTCTTTCGGAACGTTGACGTCGCTCAATCCACCAGTTTGGTGAGAGTACCGTTGTGGCTTGAATATTCCCAAGGCATTTTATAGGGTCTGGCACAATGCACTACTATTTATTGTCGTAGTTAGTGCCGGTAAGGCTTCGCTCGATTTATTTCAAGCTTTCTCAGAGATCGCACTATACGAGTCGTTAAAGATGGGTTCTCATCCAATGAGCATGAATTGACCGCAGGTATATCACAGGACTCTGTCCTTTCTCCCTCTCTTTTCTTATTTTCATCAACGATCTGTTGGGTCAGACATCGAATACGATCTCCCCATTTGCGGCTGATTGTAATCTCTGTCATTCGTACTCATTTGACCAGAGGCCAAGTCTTCGAGAGATTCAGAACAAGAGGCAGATAATGGACGATACACTCTGCCGAGATCTCCGAGTGGGTTGAATGATTCGAGTTGATTTTAGTGCACTGAAGACTCAGTGGTGTTTGTTGTCACAGAAACGATTCGCTGACCCAATACGTTCATCTTTGTCTATCAGCAGTATAAATGTTGAGCAATCTGATGTTCTTGAAGTTCTGGGCATGAAGATACAAAGTGATGTCCGTTGGACTAAACATACATTCGAAGTGTCGAAAGAAGCATTCAAGTGATTAGGCTTCCTTAAGAACTACTGTCAGAACTACTTTACATCTTCTTTACATCTATGCCACTTTCATAAGGCGGAAAATGGAGTACAACTCACATGTATGGGCTGAAGCTTCAAAATCGTCCCTTGGGCAACTGTAAGGTGTACAGAGGAAAGCGATGGCGTTGATTGGAGACAGTAGGGTATCCAACTCTATTGCCTCCCTTAACCATCGTCGTAATGTGGGTTGTTTGGCGCTGTTCTATCGATACTTTCATGGTGTGTGTTCGTCTGGTATTTGTCTTCTTATTCCTGATGTAAGGATGTATGTCAGGGATACTAGACATTCCAGGAACTCACACCCGTTTGTAATTTATTAGCCGTTATCTGAAATGCTTTCTTCATTTCAGAGAGAATTCTTTATCGCCCCGACCGTTCGTATATGGAATCGTCTTCCGGCTAATGTTTGCAAAATTTCGAACGGATATCTTCATTCGCTCGATCGCTATCGTGATTTCCAAAGATGGATGGACCGAGGGACGGACGGACATGGCTAGATCGATGCTGTTGGACGCAACGTTACGGTGAATGAACACATTTCGAACCGAACACTGATTTTGGTAATAAAATTCAATGATTTGCAAGCGTTGCTCGTTAGTAAGTCTATTCATGATGAAATGTCAAAGCATACTGAGCATCTTTCTCTTTGACACCATGTCTGAAATCCCACGTGATCTGTCAAATACTAATGCATGAAAATCCTAACCTCAAAAAAATCACCCTTTATTTGAAACAAGCGAGAATTTTACTGAACATGGACAAAAGATTCCTTGACGATGCCTTTTATGAAATTTATTACTAAATGAAGAACTATTTGTTGATATAAGGATTTTTGGTTAAATTTAACTAAAACGTGCACTCCCATTTTCATTTCTTGAGTTCACAAATACATGCTCGAAACTAAGAACAATTAAATAGACACATAATTCTAATGGTAAGACACTGTCTGTACAAATAGAACATGACAAAGCCGAACAATATAAGCATGGCCCTCTTTAATGAATAGAAGTAAGAAAATATTTTGCTTTTGTTTGATAGCAAATATTGAAGTGGGAAAATTTGTCATTCGAGAATACTATCGCTTCTGAACTGTAAATTTGAAACAGTGTCAACATTATGTTCGGCTTTTTAGGTTTTTGAAGAAATTTTTTGCTATAGATTAACTCACAAATCTTGTTTTGGCATTAATGTTGCCACTGTGTGAAATCTAAAAACGTGCTTAGTTCGGCCAGGCCAAATCTTGGGAATCCACCATCATGTTTGTTTCCTCTCTTTAAAATTTTAGAAATACCGAATTTTAGTGATGACACCGATTAAAGCGAATTTTTGTTTGCAAACTCTAAAAACAGAAATTTGTTGAAAAACTTGGGGGTAAACGCTCTACCCCAAAACCTACCCAAACGGTCTTGTATAACAATTTCAACTATATGGGTACAAGTAGATCGAAAGGTATAATGGATGAGGTAAGATGAAAGTACGAATCTGATATCATTTTTTGAGGGCTAGTGTCTGGAGCCAACCTCTCAAAATTCTCTCAAATGAAGACCATATTTCCTCCGTCTGTGGAAAGGGTCAGCCCGTCTGTGGAAAGCACGCTAACTTTAAATGGAGCAAAGCTAGGTGCTTGAAATTTTGCACATTATTTCATAGACTTTGATTGATTTCTAATATAAATTTTTATTGCTTCTATAATTGTATTTTTTTATAGATTTTTTAAAGACATTAGACTGGCTGCTTGCTATGGCAAGTCATCACCAACGCTTTGATAGATTCACTCGTAAATCATCTTTTGGCACTAATGTTGGTACTGTGTGAAATTTAAATTCGATTTCCTTATGTGGCATTGGTTCTATTTTGAAGTTGGCCAGAATTTTAGCCAAAGCTGTTTGTGTGTTCAAAACACCCATGCGTTGAGCTGAAAAAGAGAAAAGAATAATCAAGAAAAGAAAAACAAAAGAAAATTAACGGAAATAACAAGTGAAAGCGTGCTAAGTTCGGCCGGACCGAATCTTATATACCCTCCACCATGGATCGCATCTGTCGAGTTCTTTTCCCGTCATCTCTTCGTAGGCAAAAAAGGATATAAGAAAAGATTTGCTCTGCTATTAGAGCGATATCAAGATATGGTCCGGTTTGGACCACAATTAAATTATATGTTGGAGACCTGTGTAAAATGTCAGCCAATTCTAATAAGAATTGCGCCGTTTGGGGGCTCAGGAAGTAAAATAGAGCGATCGATTTATATGGGAGCTGTATTAATCTATTGATCGATTCCGACCATATTAGATACGTATGTTGTAGGTCATGAGAGAAGCCGTTGTACAAAATTTCTGCCAAATCGGATGACAATTGCGCCCTCTAGAGGTTCAAGAAGTCGAGATGCCAGATCGGTTTATAAAGCAGCTATATCAGGTTGTAAACCGATTTGAATCACACTAAACACAGTTGTTGGAAGTGATATCAAAACGTGATACGTGCAAAATTTCAGTCAAATCGGATGAGAATTGCGCCCTCTAGAGGCACAAGAAATCAAGACCCAATATCGGTTTATATGGCAGCTATATCAGGTTGTGAACCGATTTGAACCATACTTAGCGCATTTTTTGGAAGTGATACCAAAACAACAGGTGCAAAATTTCAATCAAATCGGACTAGAATTGCGCCCTCTAGAGGCTCTAGAAGTCAGGACCCAAGATCGATTTATATGACAACTATATCAAAACATGGACCGATTTGAACCATTTACAATCCCAACTGACCTACACTAATAAAAAGTATTTGTACAAAATTTTGAGCGGCTAGCTTTACTCCTTCGAAAGTTAGCGTGCTTTCAACAGAA
This sequence comes from Stomoxys calcitrans, assembly GCF_963082655.1. NCBI lineage: Eukaryota > Metazoa > Arthropoda > Insecta > Diptera > Muscidae > Stomoxys > Stomoxys calcitrans. Next base: position 28,510,296 of record NC_081554.1, read on the forward strand.
AGACGGACGGACGGTCGGACGGACAGACGGACGGACATGGCTAGATCGACTTAAAATGATATGACGATCAAGAATGTATATACTTTATATGGCTCTCAGACGCATATTTCGAGGTGTTACAAACAGAATGACGAAATAAGTATACCCCCATCCTATGGTGGAGGGTATAACAAGTAATAGCTTACTAGGTTCGGCAGAGGCGAATCAGTGATGGCTTTTGCCAAGTTCTTCGCCCGTCTTCTTTTAATGAACCGATTCGGGCCATACTTATCTTGGCTGTTGGAGACCATAGTGAATACCAATGTACAAAATTGTAACCATATCGTATCAAAATCATACCCTCTCAAAATTATTCCCGCTCAAAAAGTAAGATCGGTTTATATGAGAGCTATATCGGGTTATGAACCGATTCAGACCATATATCAGCTATGTCAGGGTTTACATCGATTCAGGCCATACTTAGCACATATGTTAGGGGACAAAGTTTCAGAGGCTCAAGAAGTCAAGCTCCGAGATCGGTTTATATGGAAGCTATGTCAGGTTATGAACCGATGCAGACCATATTTGGCACGTATATTAGGGGTCATGGAAGAAGTCATTGTGCAAGGTTTCACCAAAATCGGATACAAATTACCCTCTCTAGAAGCTCAAGAAGTCAAGCTCAAAGATCGGTTTATATGGAAGCTATATCAGGTTATGGACCGATTTGAACCATACGTGTCAAATATGGTCCGAATCGGTCCATAGCCTGATATAGCTCCCATATATACCGATCTCCCCATATTACTTCTTGAGACCCTAAAGGGTATAATTCTTACTCGAATTGGCAGAAATTTTATACAATGACTTCTACTGTGGTCTCCAATATTCAGTTCAGACCGGACCTTAACTTGACATCGCTCCAATATTATAGCAATTCCTTTCTTTTATCCTTTGTTTTCCTAGAAAGAGATATCGGGAAAAGAGCTCGAAAAATGCGATCTATGGTGGAGGGTATATAAGATTCGGCCCGGCCGAACTTAGCACGCTTTTACTTGTTTTTACATCATATTAGTATTATACTCCCCAATACCTTTCATTTGAGTCACATATTGTCGCGATGGGTCCACTTTGACTTTGGGTGGTATTTTTGGAGCGATTTGGGCTTGGGACGGCTCCCTAGATACTTGAATCGGACTTTTAATATCATATTCATTCTCTACTCCCGAATATCTTTCATTGGAATCCTATATTATCCCGATCGGTCCACTTTTGATTTTGGGCGCTACACTCTTGTGGTAACGCCTTTGATAGGATCCAAATTTTGACGCCATATACATACGTATTCTATTCCCAAAAAACCTTTCATTTGAGTCCCATATTGTCTCGATCGGTTCACTTCGGTTTTGGCGGTACTTTTGGGATTGGGACGGCTTGGGACCCTATATACTTGTATCATACTCTACCCCCGAATATCTTTCATTGGAGTCCTATATTGTCCCGATCGGTCAACTTTTGGTTTTGGGTGGTAGTTTGGGACGACGCCTTAGGTATTTGGATCCAATTGTTGACACCATTATGTATTCTACTCCCGAAAACCTTTCATTTGAGTCCCATATTGTCCCGATCGATACTTTTGGTTTTGGGCTATATTTTTGGGCGGTTTTGGGCTTGAACCGCTCCCTAAATTCTTGGATCCAACTTTTTATGTTATGTTTACACTTTTCTACAGAATATCTTTCATTGGAGTACTATATTGTCCCGATCGACTCACTTTTGGTTTTGGGCTCTATTTTTGGGCGGTTTTGGTCCTGGGGCGGTCTCCCAGCTAATTGGACCCAACTTTTAATACTATATTCGGACTTAACTCCTAAATTCCTTTCATTTGAGTCCCATATTGTCCCCATCGGTAAATACGTCCTGCTGGGGGTGTGGAGGCCCCTCAGACACCAAGGAGTAAATTTTTATTTCAGCTTTGTACTCTATTTGATACCCATATTACCCAAGGCGGTAAAAGTGTCCTGTTGGGTGGTGTTTTTAGTGGTAGAGGAACCCCCTGACACATAGGGTGACATTTTTATACCAAGTTCGCACTCTACTCTTAAATATTTTTCACATGGTACCCATATTGTCCCCATCGGTAAACATGTCCGTTCGGATGGGTTTTGGAATGAAACGTCCCCCCAAGTTTTTTGACCACAAAATTCTATACCAACATCGTGTTTTGGGGTACCATAGGGTGGCATACAAAATTTCCCTTAATTCGGTGAATGGAATATGATAGTAAGGGAGAAGGTCGCCCCCTCCCCCCAATTCGGTTATCAACAGATTTAGTTCCCTACTTTCATCAGGGGCTCAAACTCTATCATCTGTGACAATATCATGGAAATCGGTTCAGTCATTTTTGAGTCTATACGGAAAAGACAAATAAACAAAGCGCAACAATTTCATTTCCATATAATGGACTAACTGAGCACGGCCCGCTCGCAGCGCCCGATAATGTTTTGTTGGAGAGGAGTACTCTAAATTTGGAAATTTCTGCTTAATTTCAATTTAAAATTTATTCAAATTTTCCCTACGGATTTTTCTACACTCAAATACCTCTTACTTAAACCCCACATTGAAATGGTCAGTAAAAAGTCCTGCTTGAGGATAGAATAGATACCCAGAGACTTGATCCCAAAAGTGGAAGTCAATTTCATGCTCTACTCCCAAAGGTATTTCATTTAAGATCCATATTGCCATGGTCAGTAAATATGTCCGATTTAAGGGGAGATGTATGGTCAGAAGCCGAGATTTTGACATGTTGTTAACGGTATGATAAAATGAAGATACCCCAATCGTCTCTGCAAAGTCTTTTCATACAAATGTAATATACGAGTATATCCAGGGCTACGGAATCTGACCCGAAATCGGAGATGAAGTAAATTTTCTGATCTTTGTCTAATAGTTTTGCAAACTTACCAATGCAATGTCTAGGCCCCTCACCAAAAGGCATATAGGCAACGGGGTTATATTCTAAAGTTTCTTCGGCGAAACGTTCTGGTTTATAAACCTGTGGATTGGGGAAATGCTGAGGATCTCTATGAATGCCCAGCAAAGGTATTATAATTCCGGTGCCCTTGGGTATGACTAATTTGGTATCTGGTACTGGATAATCCTTGGTGCATTGACGATTAAGAAATGGTAAACCAGGATATTTGCGAGTAGTTTCTGAAAATTTAAAACAAAGAATAGAATTAATAAAATGGCTATGGCTTTCATACAGCAACTATGGAAAAATTTGTCTATTACCCTTTACACACATTTGCAAATATTTCATATCCTGTATGGCCTCATATGTCAAACAACCATCCGCTTTCAGGCCATGCTTCTTCAGTATATCATCTACTTCTTTCTGAGCTTTGGCCAATACTTCCGGATACATGGCCATTTCGTAAAGGGTCAATGATGTGGTGGACGCAGTTGTCTCTGACCCAGCAATGTAGAATAAAAATGCATTTGCCGCAATCATATCAATGGACATGGCTTTCAAATTCTCAGCTGTCGATTCTATGCGATGCCAATTGGGATCATTGTCATCGGATATTTTTCCAGTATTTCTCAGTTGTATAAGAAGTTGTAGCAAATCCTTGCGCATAATTCCATGCCTTTCACGAAATTCAATAGTGCGAGCAATAATATCTCGCAGTCCATATGTAACAGAATCTTTAATGCCCAAACGAGCCAATAGGCCGGCCAGACTAGGGAAAGTAAAAGAGAGAGAGAGAGAGGGAGTGTTAAAAATGAAATTTGTCTTTGTATGTTCCGTATAGTCTCAAAAACGGCTGAACCGATTACCTGGAAAGAAACATAGGCTAAATAATTGTTCGATGTCGGACAGGGGACGGACACTTCTCCTTATGCCAAAAACACAACCTAAAATCAAAAGTGGACCGATCAAGACAATATAGGTATCCAATGAAAGGAATTGGAGAGTAGAATACGGGAGGGGCGGACCCTCCCCCTTATCCCAAAAGTCCTACCCAAAAATAAAAGTCGACCGATCGGGAAAATAAGGGATCAAAAGTACAAATTTCATAATAAAAGTTGGGTCCTTGGACCTGGGGGGCCGCCCCAGCCCCAAAACCCCTTAAAATAGGTTTATTTGACGATAATGGCAATATGGGACTCAAATGAAAGGTATTCGGGAGTAGATTACGAATATGGTCAAGAAGTTGGAATGGGCGTTATAATTTGTTGATAACGGAAGTATGGCGGACCCTCCCCTAAATTACAGATTTTGCCCATGAACACTCCACTAAGGAACAGGGGCAAACTTCTCACATATCTATGAGTGCAGTCCGATTGAAGTTTAAGCTCAATGATAAGGGGCCTCCTTTTTATAGCCGAGTCCGAACGGCGAGCCGCAGTGCGACACCTCTTTGGAGAGAAGTTTTACATGGCATAGTACCTCACAAATGTCGCCAGCATTAGGAGGGGAAAACCACCGCTGAACATTTTTTGTGATGGTCTCGCCAGGATTCGAACCCATGCGTTCAGCGACATAGGTGGACATGCTAATCTCTGCGCTACGGTGGCCTCCGCGGACCCTCCCCCGTTACCCCAAAAACACCACCCAAAATCAAAAGTGGACCGATAAGGACATAATGGGTATCAAATGAAAAGTATGCGGGAGAAGTATAGGGGGTCATGACCCCCTATACATGTCAAAGTATAGGGGGTCACCCCACTTCCACAAAAAGGCCCAAAATGGGCACATTAGCCAATCACGGATATATGGGACTAGGTTTGTTTGTTTCGTATAGACTGAATAACGGCGGAACCGATTTTCTTGAAATTTTCGCATATTGTGTAGGTTATCAAAGTATAGAGGGTCACCCCACCCACCAAAAACGCCCAAAATGGGCACATTAGCCAATGACGGATAAATGGGACTCGGTTTGTTTGTGTCGTATAGACTGAAAAACGGCAGAACAGATTTTCTTGAAATCTTCGCATATTGTTTAGGTTGGTCTGCAAGGAAACATATGTTATATACTTTTTCGATATCGTAAGGGGGACGGACCCTCCCCCTTAGCAAAAAACACAACTCAAAATCAAAAGTTGACCGATCGGGACAATATAGGTAGCAAATGAACGGTATTGGAGAGTAGAATTGGAATATGGTAATAGAATTCGAGTCTAAGTACCCATGGGGCCGCCCCAACCCCGAAACTCTCCCAAACAGACATATTGAACGTTCGTTTCAATATGGGGCTCAAATGAAAGGTATTCTGGAATAGATTTCGAATCTGGCATACAAAATCTGATCGAAGTATAGAGGGTCACGCCACCCCTCAAAAACCCCCATTAGACCCATTATGACTATATATTGTAATACTTGGCTGAACCGATTTTCTTAATATTTTTATGGATTGTATACGTTTGTCAGGAAGGAAACATAGGCTATGTAATTTTAAGATATCGGTAGGAGGCGGACCCTCCCTCTTACCCCCAAAAACGCCACCCATATCCGAAAGTGGTGCGATGGGCGCAACAAGGGTATCAAATGAGAGGCACTGGAGACCAGAAAACGAATATGGTATTAAAATTTAGGTCCAAGAACCCAGCCCCCCTTCCCCCCAGCCTTAAACTCCTCTAAACAGATATATTCGAAGTTCATGTCAATATGGGACTCAAATGAAAAGTATTAGGCAGTAGATTACAAATACGACATTAAACATTAAGTCCAAGTAATGGAAGGTCTCCCACCCCCAAATACCCCCAAATGGGCAAATTAGCTGAACATGGATATATGGGTCTCAAATGAAAGGTATGTGGGAGTAGATTACGAATATGACATTCAAATATCCATTCAAGTCTATGTGGCGCTTTTCCTCCTAAATGGGTTACGTCAAATGGGTTATTTGACCCATTATGACAATATGGGACTCAAATGAAAGGTATTTGAGAGTAGAAAATGAATTTGATATCCAATTTTGGAGCCAAGTGTTTTGGGGTATGCCCTAAAGGACCCCCTAAACTAAACTTCATTACCGTTGGGAATAAAGAACGAATCGATATCTATTTTCAGTGCAAAGTGCTCATATTCGCCGGCCATGGCAATATGGGGCTCAAATTAAAGGGATTTGCAAGTGCAGCACGAATTTGATATCCATGTTTGAGTCGAAATGTCTCAGGTGCCATCCCTCCCCCAGAAAGCACTTTCATTACCCTATTTTGAAAGCACCAGGAATCGAGCAGGGGTAAACTTCTCACACATCCATGAGTGCTTTCGGATTCCAGTTGCAACTCAGTGATTAGGGACCTTTTTTTGAAAGCCGAGTCCGGCGAGATCGGCGTCCCGCATTTCATTTTACCCCCTTTGGAGAAAACAACATTAAGAGGGGATAGACATCGCTTTGTCCGATGTTCTCGCTACAATGGCACGAATTCGATGTCCGCATTCAGGGCGTAGTGTCCCCACCCTAAATAGATGTTAGAGAGTTAAAGAAGGCGCAGCGGTGCGGGCGGGAAAATTTTTTAAATCACCATGCATGGCATTGTACCTTGCAAATATCGCCAACATTAAGAGGGGATAGATACCGCTTTGTCCGATGTTCTCGCTACAATGGCACGAATTCGATATCCACATTCAGAGCGAAGTGTCCCCACCCCAAAAAGATATGAGAGAGTTAAAGAAGGCGCAGCGGAGCGGACCCGGTTCGGCTAGTAAATAAATACAAATTTGTGGTTCTTTTGCCACTTCTCATCTGAATATATTTTGTAACATATTTTTTAAGAAGGAAATTCCCCGCTTTTTAACAATTCTTCTACTTACGGTGGATAAATAAAGGCCATCAATCTTCGAAAGCGCAGCAACAGAACAGATTTTTGATTACCGTGCAGATTAATACTTAAAATGCGAAATTCATTGTTGGGCTTGGTAAAGCTGTCTATGTCAAGACCAAAAATAACAGAACCTATGATGTCTACAGCATAGCTGAAAGAAAATCAAATCATATATCTCAGCTAAGGGTATATGGAATTTTTGGTCAGGCTTACGTGGTCATCAATGATTTTATCTCCAAATTGTGAATTTTGCCATCTTCAACCTCTTTGGCAATATAGTTGATCAACTTATTGCCCACCTCATCAATGGTCTCAAACATGGCCTTCAATTTCCCCGATGAAAAGGAAGGCGATAATTTATTTCTCAGTGTATGCCACTTTTGACCTTCCAAATTGAATAGATTTGCTGTTAAGGGATCATATTTCTCATCCACGTGAACCCCTCGATCATGGAAGCTGGCAAAATCTGTTGTCAACACTTTACGAGCCAACTCAGCATCTCTCACCAATAGTGCCGGTTTGGTGAATAAATAACAACCCACCACCTTTTCTTGAAATTTCTCATATAACTCAGCCATAATAAGGCCAAAGTGTTTCTCCTTGCGAAATATTTGCACTAAAGATCCAAAGGGTATTAAAGGTTCATCGGTGGGGAAGCCCAGGCGCTGCCATTTGGAATAGTGGCGTTTAATTAGTAAGTAGAAGGAGGTTATTCCGAGCAGCAGTATTAGTATGGTAATCATTTTTCAAAATGCATTGAATGCCTATCCGCAGTCAAATGGGCAGACGTCTTATCTCGTAGGGGTCGATAATAAAACTGACAAAACTGCTGGTTATCTCTGGGACTTTTACTCAATAGTATTTTGTCTCTCTTTCTAATTGAAAGATTTAGAGAGTAGAAAAGAAATTGTTAGTAGGATGATTCTTATTCTATATGTCTGTCCGAGAAAATGTTTATAGTCACAATTGTAGGTTGGGGGGTAGGGGGGATATACTAATTGTACAGTTTGCCGCCTACTATAGAATGGGGGTATACTCATCTACTCATTTCATTTTTAACTCAAACAAGAAAGAGCGCACTAAGTTCGGTCAGGCCGAATCTTATATACCCTCCATCACGGATCGCATTTGTCGAGAATAATGAATAGGAATTGTTTTGCTATTGGAGCTTTTGCTATTGGAGCTATATCAAGCTATAGTCCTGTTCGAACCATAAATGAATTGAGTGTTGAAGGCCATAGTAGAAGTTATTGGGTAATATTTCAGTCCATTCGGATAAGAATTGCGCCTTGTAGGATCTCAAGAATCGAGAGATCGCTTTATATGGGAGCTGTATCAAGCTATAGATCGCTTTAGACCATATTAGTTACGTATGTTCAAGGTCACCGATTTGAACCATAATTAGCACAGTTGTTAGAAGTCATAACACAATGCAAAATTTCAATCAAATCGGATGAGAATTGCACCCTCTAGTTGCTCAAGAAGTCAAGAACCAAGATCGGTTTATATGGTAGCTATATCAGGTTATTGACAGATTTAAACCAAACTTAGCACAGATGATGGAAGTCATAACAAAATACTTCGTTCAAAATTTCAGCAAAATCGGTTGAGAAACGTGCTTTCTTCTTGCTCAAGAAGTCAAGATCCAAGATCGGTTTGTATGGCAGCTATATTAGGTTTTGGACCGCTTTGAGCCATACATAGAGCAGTTGTTAGAAGTCATCACAAAAAACCTCATGCAGAATTACAGCAAAATTGGATGAAAATTGCGCCCTCTAGTGGCTCAAGAAGTCAAGATCCATGATCGGTTTATATGGTAGCTATATCATGTTATTGCCCGATTTGAACCATACTTGGCACAGTCATAACAAAATACCTCGTACAAAATGTCATCCAAATCGGATAATAATTGTGATCTCTAGCGGCTCAAGAAGTTCGAAATCGGTTTATATGGGAGCTATATAAGGTTTTGAACCGTTATAGACCATAGTTGGCACAGTTGTTAATGGTCAAACCAGGACATTTCACGCAAAATTTCAGCCAAATCGGGTTATACTTGCGCCCTTTATCGGCTCAAGAAGTCAAGATCCAAGATCGGATTATATGCGAGCTATGAACCGATTTTGACCATATTTGGTACAGTTGTTGACGGTCCAACTAAAACTTTCGTACAAAATTTTTATCCAAATCGAATGGTAATGGCTACCTCCAGAGGCTCAAGATATCAAGATCCGAGAAATAAAGAAATCTAGATCAACTTATAAACCGATATGGACTATACTTAGCGCAGTTTTTGGAAGTCAAAATAAAACACTTGGTGCAACATTTCAGCCCAATTGCGCCCTCTAGAGGCTTAAAAAAATTAAGATCCAGAATCAGTTTATATGTCAGCTTTATCAAAACATTGACCAATATAGCCCACTAGCCGAACCGGGCCCGCTTCCCTACGCCTTCTTTAACTCTCTCTCATATCTTTTTAGGGTGGGGACACTTCGCCCTGAATGTGGATTTCGAATTCGAGCCATTGTAGCCTATAACGCTGAACGCGTTTGAATCCTGGCGAGAACATCGAATAAAGCGGTGGTTATCCCATCTTAGTGTTGGCGAGATTTGCGAGGTACAATGCCATGCATGGTCGTTTAAAAAATTTTCCCCAAAGAGGTGTCGCAATTCGGGACACTGTTTAGACTCGGCTATGAAAAAAAATTAAACATTGAGTTTAACTTGATTCGAAAATCACTCATCGATGTACGAGAAGTTTGCCCCTGCTTGGTTCCTGGTGTTTTTAAATATTTGGGTAATGAGAAGTGCTTTTAGGGGAGACATGGCACCTCAGACATTTCGACTCAAATATGAATATCAAATTCGTGCTGCACTTCCAAATCCCTTTAATTTGAGCCCCATATTGGCATGGCCGGCAAATTTGAAGTTCACGTAAAGGGGGTGCTTTAGAGCGTACCCCAAAACACTTGGCTCAAAAAATTGGATATCAAATTCGTTTTCTACTCTCAAATACCTTTTATTTGAGTCCCATATTGTCATAATGGGTCAAATAACCCATTTGACGTAACTTTAGGAGTAGAAGCGCCACCTAGACTTGAACGCAAATTTTAATGTCATATTCGTAATCTACTCCCTAATACCTTTCATTTGAGTTCCATATAGCCATGGTTGGCTCATATGCCCATTTGGGGGTATTTGGGGGTGGGCAACCTCCCATTACTTGGACCTAATGTTTTGTGCCATATTTGTAATCTACTGCCTAATACTTTTCATTTGAGTCCCATATTGACATGAACTTCGAATATATCTGCTTAGAGGAGTTTTGGGATTGGGGGCCCTCGGGGTGCTTGGACCCAAATTTTAATACCATATTCGTTTTCTGGTCTCCAATACCTTTCATTTGATACCCTTATTGTGCCCATCCGACCAATTTTGGATATGGGTGGCGTTTTTGGGGTAAAGGGAAGGGCCCGCTTCCTACCGATATCTAAAAATTATATAGCTTGTGTTTCCTTCCACACAAACGTACACAATCTATGAAAATTTTAAGAAAATCTCTTCAGCGAACTATCATATAGTCATAATGGCGTTTTTGAGGGATGGCTTGACCCCCTATACTTCGATCTGATTTTGTATGCCAGATTCTACTGCCAAATACCTTTCATGCGAGCCCCATATTGAAATGAACGTCCAATATGTCTGTTTGGGGTTGGGGCGGCCCGATGGGTACTTGACTCAAATTTTAATACCATATTCGTATTCTACTCTTCAACACCTTTCATTGGGTACCAATATGTAGACCAGTCGGTCAACTTTTGATTTTGGGTGATCTTTTTGGGTAATGGGGGAGGGTCCGTCCCCCTTCCCATATCGAAATATTATATAGCCTATATTTCCATCCAGAACAACCTACACAATATGCGAAAATTTCGAGAAAATCGGTTCTGCCGTCTTTTAGTCTATACGGAACAAACAAACCGAGTGCCATATATCCGTGATTTTGTATGGCAGATGCGAAATCTACTGCCGCATACCTTTCATGCGAGCCCCATATTGAAATGAACGTCCAATATGTCTGTTTGGGAAGTTTTGGGGTTGGGACGGCCCGATGGGTACTTAAACTCAAATTTCAATACAATATTCGTATTCTATTCTCCAATACCTTTCATTGAGTACCTATATCGTCGTTTTTTTTGATTGTGGCTGGTGTTTTCGTGTAATGGGGGAAGGTCCGTCCCCCTTCCGATAGCCTATGTTTCCATCCCGACCAACCTACACAATATGCGAAAATTTCGAGAAAATTGGTTCTGCCGTCTTTTAGTCTATACGGAACAAACAAACCGAGTGCCATATATCCGTGATTGGCTAATGTGCCCATTTTTGGCGTTTTTGTGGGGGTGGGATGACCCCCTACACTTCGATATGAATTTGTATGCCAGATTCGTTATTTATTCCCGCATACTTTTTATTTGATACCCATATTGTCCTTATCGGTCCACTTTTGATTTTGGGTGGTGTTTTTGGGGCAAATAAGGTGGAGGGTTCGCCCGCTTCCGTTATCCATAAGTTATAAAGCCTATTCCTACTTCCTGACCATATTCGTAATCTACTCCGGAATACCTTTCATTTGAGTCCAAGATGGTCATTATCGTCAAATAAACCTATTTTAAGGGGTTTTGGGTCTGGGGCGACCCCCAGGTACTTGAACCCAACTTTTATTATGAAATTCGTACTCTACTCTTGAAAACCTTTCATTTGAATTCCATAGTGTGCCGATCGGTCCATTTTTATACCCTCCACCATAAGATGGGGGGTATACTAATTTCGTCATTCTGTTTGTAACTACTCGAAATATTCGTCTGAGACCCCATAAAGTATATATATTCTTGATCGTCGTGAAATTTTATGTCGATTTAGCCTTGTCCGTCCGTCTGTCCGTCCGTCCGTCCGTCTGTCTGTCGAAAGCATGCTAACTTCCGAAGGAGTAAAGCTAGCCGCTTGAAATTTTGCACAAATACTTCTTATTAGTGTAGGTCGGTTGGTATTGTAAATGGGCCATATCGGTCCATGTTTTGATATAGCTGCCATATAAACCGATCTTGGGTCTTGACTTCTTTAGCCTCTAGAGAGCGCAATTCTTATCCGATTGGAATGAAATTTTACACGACGTGTTTTGTTATGATATCCAACAACTGTGCCATGTATAGTTCAAATTGGTCCATAACCTGATATAGCTGCCATATCAACCGATCTTGGGTCTTGACTTCTTGAGCCTCTAGAGAGCGCAATTCTTATCCGATTGGAATGAAATTTTGCACGACGTGTTTTGTTATGATATCCAACAACTGTGCCAAGTATAGTTCAAATCGGTCCATAACCTGATATAGCTGCCATATAAACCGATCTTGGGTCTTGACTTCTTGAGCCTCTAGAGGACGCAATTCTTATCCGATTGGAATGAAATTTGGCACCACGTATTTTGTTATGATATCCAACAATTGTGTCGAGTATGGTTCAAATCGGTCCATAACGTGATATAGCTGCCACATAAACCGATCTTGGGCCTTGACTTCTTGAGCCTCTAGAGGACGCAATTCTTATCCGATTGGGATGAATTTTTGCACGTAGTATTTTGTTATGATATCCAAACTCTGTGCCAAGTGTGGTTCAAATCGGTTCATAACCTGATATAGCTGTCATATAAACAGATATGGGGACTTGACTTCTTGAGCTTCTAGAGGGCGCAATTCCTATCCGATTTGGCTGAAATTTTGCATGACGTATTTTTTTCTTAATTTCAACAACTGTGTCAAATAAGCTTCAAATTGGTTCTTAACCTGATATAGCTGCCATAGAAACCCATCTGGGATTTTGACTTCTTGACCCTCTAGAGGTCGCAATTATTATCCGATTTGCCAGAAATTTTGTACGACGGATTCTCTCATGACCATCAACATACGTGTTTATTATGGTCTAAATCGGTCTATAACCCGATACAGCTCCCATGTAAATCGTTCTCTCTATTTTACTTCGTGAGCCCCAATGGGCGCAATTCTTATACGAATTGGCTGAAATTTTACACAGGTCTCCAACATATAATTTAATTGTGGTCCAAACCGGACCATATCTTGATATCGTTTTAATAGCAGAGCAACTCTTTTCTTATATCCTTTTTTGCCTAAGAAGAGATGCCGGGAAAAGAACTCGACAAATGCGATCCATGGTGGAGGGTATATAAGATTCGGCCCGGCCGAACTTAGCACGCTTTTACTTGTTATTTTTGGGTAGTACTTTTGGGGTAAGAGGCTCAAATCTCAAATCTCAAAATTAGGACCAAATTTGTTTCAGTGTAGGGACAAGTGTCTGGGAATACTTCACTTCCAAAAATCGGTACTTTGCCTTATGCAGGCAGCTGAGATGTAAACCGATGGTCGAATTTGAATAACTGGACGCTAGAGGGCAAAATGTTAGAGAGATTATAAGTTTACTTTAACAACCTGTATCTCAACCTGTATTGAAGTCGTCATATGAAGATATCACTATGTCTTATTCTACTAATGTCTAGAACAATTTGTACTAATTAATACAATAGTTGTGCACTTATATTGCCATTTGTACCACTGTGCATCGATTATAGCTGCTCAATTGTTTTTCTTTTATTATATTTAATCTCTCTTCCCTTATAGAACAATGCAAGTAAGACAATTGAATTGCAAATTCTGATTGCAAAATTTGACAACGTCACTATGACGTAACCTCTCTTAAGTTTGCAACAACAACAAAAATAATTCTGTGGTTGTTTTGATTGATATAAGTCATTTTTATTAGTAAATCTACAATGATGACAAGCATAATGTTATCATTTCACACCTATGATGAGTGATGAATGTATGCACAATTATATAAATTTCTGTAGGTAAACATCGACGTTAAGTTTTATCGTCTCTTCGAAAGTGTTATGTGTAGACCATCTTTGGGCACTAAAACGGGGGCTGTGTGAAACATAAACTCAACTTCTTTGCGTGGCATTGTTTCAATGTTGAAATTTGCTAACATTTTCACAAGGGCCGCTTTGCTGTTGAGAATACCCATGCGTTGAGCTGAAAGGAAATTGAAATAACCAAAGAATCAATGAGACATTTTACAATAGGAGAGTATAATGACCCACTATAAACAAGTTAAAGCGCGTTAAGTTCAGCCGGACCGAATCTTATATATCCTCCACCAAGGATCGCATTCGTCAAGTTCTTTGTCTGGTATCTCTTGATAGGCAAACAAAGGATAATGGATAAGAATTGCTATGCTTTTGTAGCTATACCAGGTTATGGACGGATTCAACCCCTACTTGGTTTGGATATTGTAGACCATAGTAGAAATCATTGTACGGAATTTCGGCCAAATCGCAAAAGAATTAGGCCTTCTAAAGGCTCAAGAAATAAAATCCGTGGACCGGTTTCTATAGGAGCTATTGGGTTGCCCAAAAAGTAGTTGCGGATTTTTTAAAAGAAAGTAAATGCATTTTTAATAAAACTTAGAATGAACTTTAATCAAATATACTTTTTTTACACTTTTTTTCTAAAGCAAGCTAAAAGTAACAGCTGATAACTGACAGATAACTGACAGGGACCTCCTTTTTATAGCCGAGTCCGAACGGCGTGCCGCAGTGCGACACCTCTTTGGAGAGAAGTTTTACATGGCATAATACCTCACAAATGTTGCCAGCATTAGGAGGGGAAAACCACCGGTGAACATTTTTTCCTTGTTGGGTCTCAGACCAATATTTCGATGTGTTAAAGCGGAATGACGAAAATAGTATACCCCCACCTTATGGCGGAGGTATAAAGAGAATCTCTGCAAAGTTTCAGCTCAATATATACAGTTTTAAAGCCTATAGCGTGATTTCAATAGGCAGGGTGACAGACGGACGGACATGGCAAGTTGGTCTTAGATTTTTACGACAACCAAAATAAATATTTCGATGTATTGTAAACAGAAAGACAAAAGTCAGGCGGAGCCAACTATAGAATGCTGCACACTACCATTTTCAAGCAAACTTGTTGCGAGGTTATGCCTTATCTGTTCAGATTTGGATTTTGAATACCTTTAAGGATAATTAATAGGACCAGTTGCAAGATTTTGTAACGCTCAGACCTAAAATGTGGCAACTGTACGACTGAAAGTGCATTTTTACGGGAGTTAAGAAAGTCTCAGCCAATTTTGATGAAATTGTCCTCATGCATTGATGTGTCAATAAAAAAAATCACTTACTAAATTTTAATGAAAATCGGACTGAAATTGTCGCTACTTCAGTCATTAAAGAGCCAGAGAGTTATATCTAAATCTACACCGTTTTGGTAAAATATCCCTGAAGTATTCAGATAGGTAACACAACTATATACTTATTTATATGGGACCTGTACTTTGATTTCAACAATACATGGACTCACAAACGGAGATGACTCAATGGAATCAGAAAGAATTCCTGAAGTCTATCGTTATATTCCTCTTTATTTTATCTCTTCTTTTGTCTTGCATTTAAACAAATGGTTGTTTGTAAGTTTTTCCATGATGAAATGGCAGAGTACACGGAACACTTTTCAATTTCACAAATGACATTTGGACAAAATTTCAACCGGGGCTGCCATCCCGAAAAACTTAACTCATAAAAAATCATAATTTACTTTGCATCACGGTAGTGGTGTAGATTATAACAAGAAACAAGTGAAACCGTGATAAGTTCGGTCGGGGCGAATCTTATAAACCCTCTACAATGGATCACATTTGCCAAGTTCTTTGCCTGTTTAGGTTAACAAACAAAAATTGCCACGCTATAGCAGGTAATAAACCCATTGTTGAAAACCATAGTAGGAGTCATTGTGCGAAATTTCAGCCAAAGCCGTTAACAATTGCGCCTTATAGGGGCTCAAGAAGAAAAATCGGAAGACAGGTTTATGTAGGAGCTATATCAGGTTATGGACCGATTCACACCGTTTTTAGCAGGTATATTAAAAATCATAAGAGAAGAGGTTATACAAAATTTCAGCTAAATCAGATAAGAATTGCGCCCCATAAAGGTCAAGAAGTTAAGAACCCAGTTCGGTTTATATGACAGCTATATCAGGTTATGCACCCATATTTGGCACAGTTGTTGGAAATCATCAACAAAACACCTCATGCAAAATTTCAGCCAAATCGGTTAAGAATTGCGTGCTCTAGAAGGCTCAAGAAGTCATGACCCCAGATCGGTTTATATGACAGCTATATTAGGTTATAGACCGATAACAAAACACGTTATGCCAAATTTCAACCGAATCGAACTAAAATGGCGACTTCCAGGAGCTCAAGAAGTCAAATCGGGATATCGTGTTTATATGGGAGCTATATCTAAATCTGAACCGATATGGTCCATTTGAAATCGCCAACGACCTACATCAATTTTAAGTATCTGTGCCAGCTTTACGCGTTCCACCGCTAACGTGATTTCGACAAATAGACGGACGCACATGGCTAGATCGATTCAAAATGTCGAGACGATTTAGAATATAAAGGGTGATTTTTTTGAGGTTAGGATTTTCATGCATTAATATTTGACAGATCACGTGGGATTTCAGACATGGTGTCAAAGAGAAAGATGCTCAGTATGCTTTGACATTTCATCATGAATAGACTTACTAACGAGCAACGCTTGCAAATCATTGAATTTTATTACCAAAATCAGTGTTCGGTTCGAAATGTGTTCATTCACCGTAACGTTGCGTCCAACAGCATCTTTGAAAAAATACGGTCCAATGATTCCACCAGCGTACAAACCACACCAAACAGTGCATTTTTCGGGATGCATGGGCAGTTCTTGAACGGCTTCTGGTTGCTCTTCACTCCAAATGCGGCAATTTTGCTTATTTACGTAGCCATTCAACCAGAAATGAGCCTCATCGCTGAACAAAATTTGTCAAAATTTGAACACATTTCGAACCGAACACTGATTTTGGTAATAAAATTCAATGATTTGCAAGCGTTGCTCGTTAGTAAGTCTATTCATGATGAAATGTCAAAGCATACTGAGCATCTTTCTCTTTGACACCATGTCTGAAATCCCACGTGATCTGTCAAATACTAATGCATGAAAATCCTAACCTCAAAAAAATCACCCTTTATATACTTTATGGGGGTTTAGACGAATATTTCGAGGGTATAATACCCCATCCTATGGTATTATACCCAATACCATAGGATGGGGGGTATTTTCAAGGCAAAAATTCTTCACCCATAGAATCTTACCTATACAATGTCTAGGTCCTTCACCAAATGGCATATAAGCCACAGGATCATAGTCTTTAGAGTCATCGGCATAACGCTCCGGCTTATAGTCCATGGGATTGGGAAAATATTGAGGATCTCTGTGCATGGCCAACAAGGATATAATAATTCCGGTACCCTTTGATATGGTCAGGTTCGAATCAGGCACTTGGTACTCTTGAGTGCATTTGCGATTGAGGAAAGGCAAAGCGGGATATTTGCGGGTAGTTTCTGGAATGTGGAAAACAAAGCTATAAAATCTCTTACTAATTAAACCAAAGAAAAAAATAACAAACCTTTAACACACAAATCCAAATATTTCATATCCTGTATGGCCTCATAAGTTAATTGCCCATCTGGCTTAAGATCATGCTTCTGCAGTATCTCATCAACCTCTTTTTGGGCTTTGGCCAATATTTCTGGATACATGGCCATTTCATAGAGTGTAAATGATATGGTAGCAGCTGTGGTCTCTGAACCCGCTACATAGAATAGGAATGAATTTGCGGCTATCATATCAATGGACATGTAAGCTTTTGTATGTTCAGATTTGGCTTTCGTGGCTTGCCATTTGTCATTTTCTGAAATTTGGCCTGTATTTTTTAGCTCTATGAAAAGCTGTAGCAAATCTTTGCGGATAACACCATTTTTTTCCCGAAACTCAATGGTATGTTGGATGATATCTCTAAGGCGTTGGGTGACGGGATCATGTACCCCCAGAAGGGATAACAATTTAGCTGCACTGTAAAAGTTGGCTTTTAAGGGATTCAATCATAGGTGTTTTGTGTTTAAACTACTTACGGTGGACACACAAAATTCATCAAATTACGCAAACGCTGTATGGTGGGAGCATTTTCTTGGCCCACCAAACGATCACTCAATTCGCGAAATTCATTGCCAGGATTTGAGAAGCTGTCCACATCCAAACCAAAGATAACCGATCCTATGATGTCTACGGCATAGCTATAGGCGAAATAAAATCAGTTATTTAGTTGCATTTCATTTGGAACAACTTACGTTGTCATCACTGTTTTAATATTCAAATTGTGGCTTTGACCATCCTCCAGAGTATTGGCCAAATATTTGATCATCTTATCACCCACTTCGTCCACAGTCTCAAACATTGCCTTTAGTTTCCCCGAAGAAAATGAAGGTGCCAATTTAGTTCTTAATGTACGCCATGATTGCCCTTCCAAATTGAAGAGATTCGCTGAGAAAGGATCATTCTTTTCATCCACATATATGCCGCGATCATGGAAACTTCCGAAATCCGAGGTCAAAATTTGGCGCACCAGTTCAGCATCTCTCACCAATAGCGAGGGTTTGAAGAACATATAAATGCCCACTACCTTATCGGCTGCAAATTTCTCATAGAGGTCTGCCATGATCAGGCCAAAGTGTCGTTCTTTGCGAAATACTTTGGTCAGAGATCCATAAGGTATCACAGGTTCATCGGTGGCCAATCCCAAACGCTGCCATTTGGAGTAATGACGTTTGATGAGTACATACAGGGCAGACACACCCAGTATCAATAGAATTGTCAGCATTGTTTGTGAAGAGTAGCTGTAGCTGCTGTAGTTGTTGCACTGGCGCACGTCTTATCTAGAATGCGTTTCGTTAAACACTGAATGTATGAATTGCTTGCCAAGTAGCCTGTCTGGTCTGGTAAAATATTTCAAAATAAAGGGTGATTTTTTTGAGGTTAGGATTTTCATGCATTAGTATTTGACAGATCACGTGGGATTTCAGACATGGTGTCAAAGAGAAAGATGCTCAGTATGCTTTGACATTTCATCATGAATAGACTAACTAACGAGCAACGCTTGCAAATCATTGAATTTTATTACCAAAATCAGTGTTCGGTTCGAAATGTGTTCAAATTTTGACAAATTTTGTTCAGCGATGAGGCTCATTTCTGGTTGAATGGCTACGTAAATAAGCAAAATTGCCGCATTTGGAGTGAAGAGCAACCAGAAGCCGTTCAAGAACTGCCCATGCATCCCGAAAAATGCACTGTTTGGTGTGGTTTGTACGCTGGTGGAATCATTGGACCGTATTGCTGTTGGACGCAACGTTACGGTGAATGAACACATCTCGAACCGAACACTGATTTTGGTAATAAAATTCAATGATTTGCAAGCGTTGCTCGTTAGTAAGTCTATTCATGATGAAATGTCAAAGCATACTGAGCATCTTTCTCTTTGACACCATGTCTGAAATCCCACGTGATCTGTCAAATACTAATGCATGAAAATCCTAACCTCAAAAAAATCACCCTTTACTATGGCGTTGTTGTTGTTATTTCAAGATGTCTGAGGAATGATAGGAGCAAAGTTTAAATTATTTTTAAATGTCATTATCATTAAGACAGTGACATTCGAAAAATCTTCGACTAAAATAGAATCATTAAAGTTATGAGAACAACATCGATTGATTTACTTTGCTTAGGGTTATCAACTGACCAAAATATTCTAGGTATGGAAAAATATGTTAAAAGTCTTCATATGTCTGTATGTCATTAAGGTGGACCGCTAGATTTTTTGTTTGGGCTCCTTAAATACGTAAATTTGTATGATTGTTGCAAAAACAACATTAGATGAATAGCTAAATCATACACAGATCAACGTTAATATCGACGAACATATCAACGCATTGCCAGTCATACACAAACCAATGTACATACATATGAATGACTGGCACGTGCATGCTAACGATTAGATTACAGTCGCCTCTTCGTTTTATGCTGTTTTTTGATGCTGCTTCTGCTGCTGTGAAGATTCTAATGCTTTGAATGGCACAGTGGCTTCTGGGAACAGGCACAAAATAGGTGTTTTTTATCCACTAACATACGATGGGGGGTGAACTAATCTAACCATTTCGCTTGTAACTCCTTAAATATTGATCTGAGACCCCATCTTATATATAAAAATCAATTTGTGTTTGTTTGTATGTGTGTGTGTTCCTTATAGACTCAGAAACGGCTGAACCGATTTTATTGAAATTTTCACTGATGGTTCATAATGATCCCGTGGTAACATTTTTTGATATCTGAAAATTAGGGTAAGGGGGAGGGTCCGCTCCCCCTTACCCTAATTTTCAGAAACGCCAGATCTCAGAGATGGATGGTGCGATTTAAGCGAAATTTTGTGTGCTCACATATAGTATCCCTTTAAATAAAAATTTGGTATCCAAATTTCGGATGGGGTACCCAGGGGGGTGCCCCACCCTAAAACCTACCAAACATATATTTAGACCAATCACGGCAATATGGGACTCAAATGAAAGGTATTTAGGATAAGAAAACGTATCTGATATCCAATTGTCGGACCAAGTGTTAGGGGGACCACCCCAAGCCCCAAAACACCCCTAAATCGGACATATTTACCGACCATGGCAATATGGGACTCAAAAATAAAAATTTGGTATCCAAATTTCGGATGGGGTACCTAGGGTGGGCGCCCCACCCTAAAACCTGCCAAACATATATTTAGACCAATCAGGACAATATGGGACTCAAATGAAAGAACACGAATCTGATATATATTTTCAAAGCCAAGTCACTGAGTGGCCGCTCCATCCCCCAAAACTCCCCCCAAACAGGTCATGTTTGCCGACTAAGGAAAAATGGAGCTCAAATAAAGGGTATTTGGGAGGAGACCATGAATCTGACATCAACATTCGGGACCAACTGTCTAGGGGACGTCCCACTACCATAGCAACCCCCAAGTAGGACGTATTTGCTCACCAACACAATTTGGGTCTTCCAGACTGTGGAGCGCGATACTCATAGTTTTTAGGGCCCATACTCCAAACCGGACATATTTGTTGGCTTTTTCAATAAGGGGTTTAAGTGAATGGTATTTGAGATTAGAAACGAATTTGATATCTAATTTTGAGACCAATAGCAATATGGGGTTCAAATATATGAGAATAGAGTACGTTGCTGATATATTTTCAGGGCTTAGTGATTGGTGGACCACCCCACCCCCCAAAACACTCCTAAATCGGGCATATTTACCGACCATGTCAATGTGGAGCTTAAATGAAAGATATTGGGGGGTAAATCAAGAATTGATACCCATTTTGGGGACCAATTTTCTGGGGGTCTACCCCTTTCCCAAAATACCCCACAAACAGCTATTTTTACTGACCATCGCAATATGAGGCTCAAATAAAGGTATTTGGGAGTACAATACGAATTTGATATCCAAATGTAGGACCCTGTATTTAGGGCATCACCCCTTCCCCAAAACACCCCCCAAAGGGTAAACATTTTTCGACCATGCCAATATGTGGCTCAAATGAAAGGTGTTTGACATTACAAAACGAATTTGATAACCAATTTTGGGACCATGTGTTTGGGGGACGCCTCATCCTGTAAACTCCCCCTCAAATGGCAATATGGGGTTTAAATAAATCATATTTGAGAGAAGAGCACGATGCTGATATTTTTTCAGCGCCAAGTGTCTGGGGGACCACCTGTCCCCCGAAAGCACCCCTAAATCAGACATCATGAGAATATATGGCTGAAATGAAGTATTTTAAGAATGAAGTACAACTTACATCCAAACTTAAATTCGTAGACCAATAAAGATCATATGGGATTCAGATAAAGGCACTTGTATTGTTAAACTGTTTGTCAAGAGATATACTATTTTCGCAGCATGGTATTTCACTAAAAGCCCTTTAATTGTCGAGAATAAATATTTAATTTGTTCCGTATAAAGTAAAAGAAGGCGCAACGGAGCGGGCCTGGTCCAGCTAGTACGATATAAGTACAACATACCAGCGTACAGCCCTTGAATGCCATCACACCTTACATGATTGAAAATTCTTCTAAACAAAGATAAAACGTGTCCTATAGTGGTTCTGGTGTGTGGTGATCTTCGGCTTTCCTTTTTCTTTGCAGGAATATCTCCGATCATTGAACTCGCCTCGAAAGAGAAACAAAGCGAAGATATTTTTTTATATAAATTTTGTTAAAAAATTACAAAAAAATAAGTGCGAGGAGTCGACTCCGGAGTCGCAGTCGAACAATCTTCTCCCAGTCGGAGTCGAGTAAAAATTGTTCGACTCAGCAGCCCTGTTTCCAACCACTGTGCTAAGTACGGCCCACATAGTCCCTTATAAACTGAGATAACGATTGGTCTTCTACAACTCCCAGTTGCTTCAATTTGTGCCTGATTTGGCATTTGGCAAATTTGTTACGTAAAATACACATTTGTCCTCAAGTATTTTGATTTGTGGAAATTTTTTGCAAAATCCATAGAGTTGTTTTCCCAAGATTAGCCCGGGCCGAACTTATCACATACTTGTTATTATTATTTTTTTTTTTCAGAGCAAATATTTATTTCACACTCATTCAAGTAGCAGATAATTTTTATTTACATTTTAACATTAATTAATTTCTTCTAGATTCCATAATTTTTTAACCAAAAAGGACTTTAGCCTAGAGTGGTAAAATCAAGCGATCCGTTGATTTTGGGAATTTTTTTGATACTAATGCTTGAAATTTTTGGTTTGACCTATGAATAATTGCCTCATCCTTTATCTACATGAGCGAAACAAAATAAATGTGGGTTTCTTATCGCCTGCCTGTCAGAAGTACCTGCTCTTAATGGACAAGCCTAAACTATCAAGCAGCAATAAATGCCTATTCACTGTTGTATAGGGTGATTTTTTAGCTATTATTTTTTTGGAAACGATGGTTCAAATATCAAGCATCTTCAGTTTGTTCTATAATTTAACCATGAATCGTCTTTTAAACGAACAACGCTTGCAAATTATTGCCTTTTATTATCCAAATGTGTGTTCTGTTAAGAAAGTTCCTCGCTCGCTTCTTCCATTTAACGACGAAGCTCCCTTTTGGCTTAATTGGTACGTGAATAAGCAGAATTGTCGATTTTGGAGTTAAGATTAGTCAGAAGCATTGTAAGAGCTACTAATGAATCCTGAAAAAGTCACAGTTGGTGCGGTTTATGGGCTGGTGGCATCATTGGACCGTACTTCTTCCAAGATAATGCGAATCGTTACGTTACGTTACGTTACGATATCCAAAATTTTTTTGCAATAGCTTGACTTGCATGACAAGTGGTTTCAACAAGACGGTGTCACATGCAACACAGCACGCGTAACAATGGACTTATTGAGAGGGAGGCGAGTTCGGTGAACATTTTATTTTACGTTCGGAACCGGTCAATTGGTCGCCTAAATCATGCGATTTAACGCCTTTAGACTATTTTTTGTGGGGCTATGTTGAAGCGCATGTCTATACAGACAAGCCCGCTTCAATTGACGCATTAGAAGACTCCATTGAAGCATTTATTCGTGAGATACCGGCTGAAATGTTGGAAAGAGTATGCCAAAATTGGGCTAAGCGAATGGACCATTTGAAACATTAAGTTATTTGGACCGTACTATCGATTCAAATAAAGTTTTCATGAATTTTTCTGAATTTTTGTTTTTGAAAAACTTTTCTATAGATTTTAAAAAATCACCCTTTATGAATGCCAAACATACTCATTCCTCTACCTGTCATGATATGTACCTGAGTGCATATTTTTTTGTGATAAAACTAAGCTATTGGAAAATTGTAATCAGCAGATGCAATCTGTGACCACATTAATTTTAATCCACTTAAGGATGGCCCACAGTGGTATAGAATTAAAATTCATCATGCATATAACTACTTTAGTAATGGTAATTGAAAATAGAGGCATTTTAGCTTATTTAAAAACTTTGTTGAAAGTTTTGTACTATAACAAGTAGGGGAAGGCAAAGGTCGGGCGTTGCCGACTATATAACACCTTACACCTACCCTATAAGTGAAAATTGAGAGCGATATTTAATTGTGAATCGAACTTGATGAAGGTTTTCAGATAGTTTAAAACTAATTCATATCAAATTTCGAACAAATGTAAAGAAATTTAGTAACTGCGATATGCATGAAATTTAGTAACTGGATATGCATGGACATTAGGGTGTCCCAAAAACCAAAAATTTTGTTTTTTGAAACGCGTACCCTCCATTTTTCCCTCTTTTGATACCAATAAGCAAAATACGTTTATGGTGATCAGTTAACAATAATCCGTGCCTCCACGACATCTAAAGTTGGATGTATTCGTTTTCAATTGGGTATTTTATATGCTATAATAAAATTGGTGCACTAAGTATACATTAACATGGAATTTATTACAAAACCACAAACTGCACCCTGCACTACTACTGTAGATGTGAAAAAATGTGCAGTTCGATTCAGAAATTCCTGATGATCCGGCTTAGCCATGTCCGTCTGTCCTCATATCCTTTCTGTGCTGATAATCCGTTTGTCGTTTTTTATACCCTCCACCCTTAGATGTGGGTATATTAATTTTGTCATTCCGTTTGTAACACTTCGAAATATTCGTCTAAACCACCATAAAGCCATTGAGCTTTTAGAGGGTGCAATTGTTATCCGACCGTTTTGAAATTATGCGAATTTTGTTTTGGTATGACTTCCAACAACTGCGCCAAGTACGTTCTAAATCAGTCCATATCCTGATATAACCTCCATATAAACCTATCTCCCGATTAGATTTCTTCAGCTTCTAGAGGGCATAATTCTTGTTCGATTTGGCTAAAATTTTGCATGAGGTGTTTTTTTAAGACTTGCAACAACTGTGGTAAGTATGGTCTAAATCAATACTTAACCTGATATAGCTGCCATGTAAACCGATCTCTCGATTAGACTTCTTGAGCCTATAGAGGGCGCAATTGTTATTGTTATTGTTTTGAAGTTATGCGAATATCGTTTTGGTATGACTTCCAACAACTGCGTCAAGTTTGGTCGAAATCAGTTTATGTCCTGATATAGCCTCCATATAAACCCATCTCCCGATTTGATTTCTGCAGCTTCTAAAGAGCGTAATTCCTGTTCGATTTGGCGATTAGACTTCTTGAGCCTATAGAGGGCGCAATTGTTATCCGATGGTATTGAAATTTTGCACATATCGTTTTGGTATGACTTCCAACAACTGCGCCAAGTATGTTGTAAATCAGTCCATATCCTAATATAGCCGACATATAAACCAATCTTCCGATTAGATTTCATCAGCTTCTAGAGGGCGTAATTCTTGTCCGATTTGTCTGAAATTTTGCATGAGGTGTTTTTTATGACATACGACTACTGTAGTTAGTATGGTCTACACCATTCAATAACCTGATATAGCTGCCATATAAACTGATCTCCCGATTAGACTTCTAGAGCTTCTGGAAGGCGCAATTCTTATCGGATTTGGCTGAAATTTTGCATATGTCGGTATGACTTCCAAAGACGGTGCCAAAATCGGTTCATTCTGAGCCTCTTGAGGGCGCAATTATTAATCAACTTGCCTGACATTTTGGAGCTGATATTATTCTTTGATTTGTATGTCGAGACCTACGGTCCATATCGGTCAATTACTTGATAAAGCTCATATATTCGTATATTCGAAAAATAGTTCGTAGAACTTGATAATTGCGGTCCATGGTGGAGGGTATATAAAATAAGACCGAACTTAGCACAGCGCAATATAAATATCTGGTTATGAAGAATTTACCAGATTTAAAGCCGCATTGATAGGTGCCAATTATCTCTTTGACTTAAGGTTTTAATCTTCCACACAGTACGCTCGGGAGTACATTGTATGAGTTGCAAATTTACAATTTGCAACTATGCTATCATCGTCATACAGCTCGTGATTCACACGACGCCTATATTCGCCATTAAATCAAACTGGTCCATATATTTTACGATGAATCTTTATCTCAGTTGGCACATTCCGTCTTGTCTCCTTTCATGTGTACGGGACATAGTACGCTGAGGTTCCAATAATCGGGTATGCGTTCTTCTAGCCAGATCTCGCAGACAAGCTTATGCATACGCCTTATCAGCATGTCGCCTCCGGGCTTAAATAGTACAGCGCGCAACCCGTCGGCTCCTGCTGGCTTGTTGTTCTTAAGTCGGGTCACTGCTACTTAAACCTCATTTTGACTGGGGGTAAAAATGCTATACCATCGCCAGGGATTGGTTCTGCGGTATCCTCTTCGGCGCCATCGTCGGACACTAGCAGTTGAGTAAAATGTTCTTCCAATATCCTCATCGCGCAATCTGTATTAGTTACAAGATTTCCTTCTTTGTCTCTGCACCAAAGGCATCGGTTGTCTCATCGGTTCGCTCACACTCACGTCTTTCCATTTCCTTTTCTATCTGCAGAGTACACATTTCTCCTCTCTATTTTTCTCCAATACCTCTCCTTTACCTCTTCTTCAACTGGCACATTGCTACTGATTTCAGGGTTGCTCTTTATGCCGCATTCTTGGCTTCGGTGGCATCCCGACACTCTTGGTCATACCATGGGTTTCTTAGTGAGGCGTCCGGTCCCCAATAACGGATTTCGCGGCATTTTCCATGAATTGGGCAATGGTTTGCCACAGCGCGATTATATCATCGGAACAAGAAGTGCTTTCATCAAGCAGTTGGGTCAGGCGAGTAGAGTGTGCCGTTGCCATCTATTGCGTTTGCAGCTTTACAGTGTTCAGCTTCCCTGCAGTGTCAGATGTTCAAACGGGTGCGAACCTTTGCTGCAATAAGGTAATGATCCGAATCTATATTCGCTCCTCGGATCGATCGTACATCTAACAAAATCTGGTGCTGCTAACATGTTTTTTGCCGCGGCGAAATCTATTAGCTTCAACCCTTAATCGAACGTTATCTCATGGAGGCTAAACGTTTCGACTGTTGGACCAAAGATGCTTTCCTTTCCTATCTTCGCGTTTAAATGTCTCAGAACGATTTTAATATCATTGATGAAGAAGCGGTCCTATTCTCCCTCTAGGCGCTCGTAGAAAATCTCCTTGGTCTGCTCGTCCTTGTCTACCGTCGGGGCATGCGCACATATAAGGCTGATATTGAAGAATTTGGCTAGAAGAGGCTAGCCATAATGCACATATATGGCTAGCCTCTCATCCACCGGAGTTAAGCTTGAGACAAGATGTTTTTGTCTCCGACTAACCACAAATCCACAGCCAAATTCATGCTTCGTGTTGGCAGCTACAGTACAGTTCGTCACCGTTTCTTGTTGTCATTCCCATACCATTCCAAGTCCATTGCACTTCCTGTAAGGCGGTAATATCTGCCTTGTACTTCTCCAATACATCCGCCAGCGCGTGTACCACACCTTCTCTATAGAGAGTGCGGACATTCCTGGTATAAATCCGCAAATTATGGTTCTTTTTACGTTTGCATCGGTCATCAACTTTAGGGGGATCCGTTTTTTCTATTCTTTGGTTTCCCAGAGTGATTTTTATAGTTTTCCGGGGGCCGGTTTCTAGCCCAGCGACCCAATCGCATGGGTTTTGTGGAACCGCACATGTATCCTTTACAAATTGGATCAGTTAAAAAATTAATTGAAAATTTCAAAAACTTCAACCAATTTTTAACTGAATATTCAATTCTTTAAGCTGAAAATTTTTTCAATTACAATACTTTTCCAAAAACCGGTGGTTGATATTATCATTAGAATCAGTGATTGAATCAGTTTCAATTAGAAAAAACTTAATTGGATCAATTAATTTCGTGATTGGAAATGATTTTTATTTTTTTTTTCAGTGTAGGGTATTCAAATTTATCATCTTCATATAGCCAAAATATTCAATGCTGACTGACTAATTGTTATTCAATTTTGCTTATGAACTATGGGCATATTAAATGGTTTTCACATTTTCTTCATTTTCTCTTCGATAGAGGAATGTTTAAGCCATCTTTCGGCACTAAAACCGGAGCAGTATGAAAGACAAATTCAATTTCTTTACGTGGCATTGGTTCAATATTGAAATTGGCCAAAACTTTCACTAGAGCAGTTTTACTGTTTACTATACCCATGCGTTGAGCTGAAAGGAAAAAAAGAAAGTAAGAATTACTAAGATGTAAAAGGAGTACTAAGTTCGGCCGGGCGGGAATTTTATATACCCTCCACCATAGATCGCATTTGTCAAGTTCTTTGCCCGGTATCTCTTTATAGGCAAACAAAGGATAATGGATTTCTATGCTATCCATTACCCTTATCGGGGTCCTTACAAGGCTCAAGCCATGTTTGGCCCCTATTCGAGCTGATATCGTTTAATATGTTTATTCCTTAGTTTGGAGCACATCCAATTGAGGGGGAGTTTTTTACCGTTAGAGGGACTCTGTGGAACAGCGAAGAAAGCGGTAGAATGACGAAAGTCCTATGGGGAGTTCCGGATCGTGAGCGGACGAAGCTATTACTGAAAGGAAGTAAGACGGAGGTCAGTATAGCTTTTGGTATCGTAACGGGATACAAAGGACTATGAGCTCACTGATGTAAAATCGGCGCCACAAGTGATAGCATGGGTAGGGCATGTGGGGAAGATGATGAGGGGTAGGAGCATTTCCCAGGTCATTGCCCAGAGTTTGCGGCAAAACGACACCGATACTTAGATGGGGACACAATACCAGACATGAACCAACTTAAGGGCGTGGCATGGCAAACAATTAAGGATTTTGTCCTTCGAAAAACTCGAATTTGCCCATAAACATTCCATTAAGAAACAGGGGCGAATTTCTCACAAATCAATGAGTGCTGTCCGATTCAAGTTTAAGCTTCCTCCTTTTTATAGCCAAGTCCGAACGGAGTGACGCAGTGCGACACCTCTTTTGAGGAGAAGTTTTTACATCGCATAGTACCTCACAAATGTCGCCAGCATTAGGAGGGGATAAACACCGCTGGAAATTTTATGATGGTCTCGCCAGGATTTGATCCCAGGTGTTCAGCGTCATAGGCGGACATGCTAACCTCTGCGATAGGGTGGCCTCCGTCCGTCCGTCTGTCGAAATCACGATAGAGGTCAAACTCGTAAACCTTGCCGCTTGAAATTTTGCACAGATAATTAATATCGATGTAAGCTTTTGGGGATTGCAAATGGGCCATATGGGTTCAGATTTAGATATAACTCCCATATAAATCAATCCCCGATTTGACTTCTTGGAAGCCGTGATTTTCATCCGATTAGGCTGAAATTTTGCACGTAATGTTCTGTTATGACTACCAACAACTGCGTCACGCTCGGTTTAAATCGGTCAAGAACCTGATATAGCTCCCATATAAACCGATCTCCCGATTTGACTTCTTGAACCCTTACAAGCCGCAATTTTTGTCCGATTTGGCTGACATTTTGAACGTTGTGTTCTGTTATGACTTCCAACAGCTGGGTCAAGTACGATCTAAATCAGTTTATAACCTGGTATAGCTCCCATATAAACCGATCGCCCGATTTGACTTCTTAAGCCCTTACAGGCCGCACTTTTTGTTCGATTTGGCTGAAATTTTGCACGTAGTGTTCTGTTATGACTACCAACAACTGTGCCAAGTATGGTCCAAATCGGTCAAGAACATGATATAGCTCCCATATAAACCGATCTCCCGATTTGACTTCTTAAGCCTCTGGAAGCCGTAATTTTCATCCGATTTGGCTGAAATTTTGCACATTGCGTTCTGTTATAACTACCAATAACTGTGCTGAGTACTGTCCGAATCGATCTATAACCTGATATAGCTCCCATATAAACCGATCTCCTGGTTTGACTTCTTCAGCCACTGGAAGCATCAATTTTCATCCGATTTGGCTGAAATTTTGCACATTGTGTTCTGTTATGACTTCCAACAACTGTGCCTAGTAAGGACCAAATCGGTTAAGAACCTGATATAGCTCCCATATAAACCGATATCCCGATTTGACTTCTTGAGCTCCTGGAACCCACAATTTATGTACGATTTGGCTGAAATTTTGCACATAATGTTCTGTTATGACTTCCAACAACTGTGTCTAGTAAGGTCCAAATCGGTTAAGAACCTGATATAGCTCCCATATAAACGGATCCCCTGATTTGATTTTTTGAGCCCCGGGAAACAGCAACTTTCATCCGATTTGGCTGAAATTTTGCACATTGTGTTCTGTTATGACTACCAACAGCTGTGCCAAGTATGGTCTAAATCGGCCTACAACCTGATATAGCTCCCATATAAACCGATCTCCCGATTTGCCTTCTTGAGCCCCTGGAAGCCTCAATTTTCATCCGATTTGGCTGAAATTTTGTACGTAATGTTCTGTTATGACTTCCAACAGCTGTGCCAAATCAGTTTATAACCTGATGTAGCTCCCATATAAACCGATCTCCCGATTTGCCTTATTGAGCCTCTGGAAGCCGTAATTTAGGTCCAAATCGGTCTGTATCCAGATATGGCTCACATATTTTAACAGTATCCCTGGTGGTGGGTTCCCAAGATTGGGCCCGGCCGAACTAAGCACATTTTTACTTGTTATAACTTTGCAATAACTCTAACTTACCCACACAATGTCTAGGTCCATCACCAAATGGCATATAGGCAACAGCATCATAATCTTTGGAGTCTTCGCCAAAACGTTCCGGTTTGTAATCAAGAGGATTGGGAAAGTACTGAGGATCACGATGCATGCCCAACAAGGATATTATAATAGCTGTGCCTTCTGGTATGACAAGTTTCGTTTCAGGCACTTGATACTGCTTAGTGCATTGGCGATTGAGGAAAGGCAAGGCAGGATATTTCCGAGTAGTTTCTAAAATTAATAAATAACCCTCATAACTTCCAAATTACTTATCGATTTGTCAACAAGAATTCAAACCTTTAACACACAAATCCAAATACTTCATATCCTGTATGGCCTCATAAGTTAAATGTCCATCTGGCTTAAGGCCATACCTTTCGAGTATCTCATCCACCTCGTTTTGGGCTTTGGCGAATATATCCGGATACATGGCCATTTCATAGAGCGTAAATGATATGGTGGCAGATGTCGTCTCTGAGCCGGCCATGTAGAATAGAAACGAATTTGCGGCAATCATGTCTATGGACATGGCCTTCTTAAAATGTTCCGCTTTCGTCTCATTCGTCGTACTCCAGACTCGTTCATTATCTTCGGATATTTTGCCAGTATTTCTGAGCTGAATTAAAAGTTGCAACAAATCTTTGCGTATAACTCCATGCTTTTCACGATACTCTATGGTATGGCTGACTATGTCTCTAAGACGATGGGATATGGAATCTTTGACTCCCAATGAGGATAAAAATTTAGCCACACTATTAATAAAAAATGAAAAATAATCCAAAGCTAAAGATTTTATACGTGTTTTGCTTTCACACTTACGGTGGACTCACAAAACTCGTGAGATTGCGCAAACGCCTTAAAAAGTTCGTTTCTTCATTACCCACCACAAGTTCACTTAGTTTGCGAAACTCATTGTTGGGATTAGAGAAGCTATCAATGTCCAGACCAAATATAACCGAACCTATAATATCGATGGCATAGCTGCCAAGAGAAATTTGATTTGTTATAGGAACATTGCTTTAACCTTTTTTAAGGGTTTTCAACTCACTTTGTCGTCACTCGTTTTATTTCCATGTCATGGCTCTGACCATCCTCCAATTCTTTGCCCAAATATTTGATCATCTTATCTCCCACAGCATCCACAGTCTCAAACATAGCCTTCAGTTTTGCCGAAGAAAATGAAGGCGTCAATTTGGTACGCAGAGTACGCCATGATTGTCCCTCCAAGTTGAAAAGACTTGCTGTTAACGGATCATTCTTCTCATCCACATACAGACCACGATCATGGAAACTTCCAAAATCTGTAGTCAAAATTTGTCGCACCAATTCAGCATCTCTCACCAATAGAGTGGGCTTGAAGAACATATAAAAGCCCACCACCTTATCCTTCGTATATTTCTCATACAAATCGGCAATGATGAGGCCAAAGTGACGTTCTTTCCTAGAGAGTTTAGTCAAGGATCCATAAGGTATTAGAGGTTCATCGGTGGCAAAACCCAGACGTTGCCACTTCGAATAATGACGCTTTATTAGCACATATAAGGCTATTAGGCACCAAATCAATAATACTACTAACATGGCTACAATCTTCTTCACTTGTTGTTGGTCAGACACCGTCTACCAAGAATGAGTTTCGTTAAACACTGAATGAATGTTGTACTAAGTGGCAGCATAAATATGGGTTTTTATAAGCCAAAAAAAAATTTTTCTTTGCCAAATGATTTGCAAAAATAGCAGATTTTTGCAACAATTTACATTATTGCGAAATAGAAAGTACAACAAAAAATATACATATATTGAAAATAAACAACAGTTCTAATACATCAAACATCTGCACTAGAGTGTCCCAAAAAAATTTTTTTTTGAAACGCTTACCACCAAAATACAATCAAATAACGATAACCCGTGTCGACTCTTCGTCCAAAGTTGGGTGTAGTACTTTCTTAGGAAACCAGTTCAGGATTTTACGTCCTGCCATGAAATACGTTAGCGAAGTACTTAAATGTCGTGATGATTGATTAACTAATACGACCTCCACCTTGATTACAAACAAGTAAGAGCGCGTTAAGTTCGGCCGGGCCGAATCTTCTACACCCTCCACCATGGATCGCATTTGTCGAGTTCTATGCGCGGTATCTCTTTTTAGGCAAACAAAGAATATAGAATAAGAACTGTTATGCTATTGGAGCTATATCAAGTTATAGTCCGATTTGGACCTTAAATGAATGCTTAACATTATAGTGTTATTGTGTAATATGTCAGTTCATTTGGATAAGAATTGCGCCTTGTAGGGGCTCAAGAAGCAAAATCGGGAGATAGGTTTGTATGGGAGCTATATCAAGCTATTGATCGATTCAGACCATATTAGACACGTATGTTGATAGTCATGAGAGAGGCCGTTGTACAAAAGTTCAGCCAAATCGGATGAGAATTGCCCCTTCTAGAGGTTCAAGAAGTCAAGATCCCAGATCGATTTATATGGCAACTATATCAGGTTATATACCGATTTGCACCATACTCAGCACAGTTATTGGAAGTCATAACAAAACATCTCATGTAAAATTTCAGTCAAATCGGACGAGAATTGCGCCCTCTATAGGCTCAAGAAGTCAGACCCAAAATCGGTTCATATGGCAGCTATATCAAACCATTGACCGATTTGTATCATACTAAGTACAATTATTGAAAGTGATACCGAAACACAATGTGTAAAATTTCAGTCAAATCGGATGAGAATTGCGCCCTCGAGAGGCTCAAGAAGTCAAGACCCAAGAGCGGTTTATATGGCAGCTATATCAAAACATGGACTGATTCGAACCATAATTAGCGCAGTTATTGGATGTGATACCAAAGCACTACGTGCAAAATTTCAGTCAAATCGAACGAGAATTGCGCCCTCCAGAGGCTCAAGAAGTCAAGACCCAAGATCGGTTTATATGGCAGCTATATCAAAACATGGACCGATTTGGCCCATTTACTAGCCCAACCAACCTTCAATAACAAAAAGCATTTTTGCAAAATTTCAAGCGGCTAGCTTTACTCCTTCGAAAGTTAGCGTGCTTTCGACAGGCAGACGGACGGACGGACAGGACTAAATCGACTTAAAATGGCCTGACGATCAAGAATATATATTATTTATGGGGTCTAAGGAGCATATTTCGAGATGTTACAAACAGAATGACGAAATTAGTATACCCCCAACCTATGGTTGACCTCAACCATAGGTTGGGGGTATACTAATTAAATTCGGCCGGACCGAACTTTGGATACCCACAACCTTGGGTTATACATGTAAACAACTTTTTGTCATAATCCGGTGAAAAATGCACAATTTATGCCCCCATAGCAGCTATATCGAAATATGGTCCGATTTGGACCAAATTCGGCACGAGCATTATTGAGTGGTCTAATAAGTACAAGTTCAATTTTGTGGAACAAAATTTTAGTCTATTTGTTTGCTATATCCAAGATATCGAGAAGACGCATAAGTCATTGTCTCAAATTTCAGAGAAATCGGACTATAAATGAGCCTTTTATGGGGCCAAGACTCTAAATCGAGAGATCGATCCATATGACAGCTATATCCATATCTGAACCGATCTATCCCAAGTTTCGGCAAGATCGGACAGCTCATGCGCTTTTTATGGGCCCAAGACCTTGAATCGATAGATCGGTCTATATGGCAGCTATATCCAAATCTGGACCGATTTGTGGCAAATTGAAGAAGGATGTTGAAGACCCTAACAAAACTCACTGTCCCAAATTTTTGGCAACACAACTCACTATCCCAAATATTGGCGAAATCGAACAATAAATGCGCCTTTTATGAGCCCAAGACCTTAAATCGAGAGATCGGTCTATATGGCAGCTATTTTGATGATGAAGGCCCTAACAAAACTCACTGTTCCAGATTTTGGCAACACAACTCAATATCTCAAATTTTGGCAAACTAGTTGAATAAATACGCCATTTATGGGTCCAAGACCTTAAATCGAGAGATCGGTCAATATGACAGCTACATCTAAAACTGGACCGATCTGGGGCAAATTGAAGAAAGATGTCGAGGGGCCCAACACAACTCAGTGTCCCAAATTTTGGCGACATCGGACAAAAAATGCGCCTTTTATGGGCCTTAGACCTTAAATCGTGAGATCGGTCTATATGGCAGCTATATCCATATCATGACCGATCTGAGCCAAACTAAAGAAGGAGGTCGAAGGTCCTAGTACAACTCACTGTCCAAAATTTCAGCAAAATCAGATAATAAATGTGGCTCATATGGGCCTAAGACACTAAATCGGCGGATCGGTCTGTATGGGGGCTATATCAAGATATAGTCCGATTTAGCTCATCTTCGAACTTAACCTGCTTATGGACAGAAAAAAGAATCTGTGCGAAGTTTCAGCTCAATATCTCTATTTTTAAAGACTGTAGCGTGATTTCAATAGACAGGCGAAGAGACGGACGAATATGTCTAGATCGTCTTAGATTTTTACGCTAATCAAGAGTATATATACTTTATAGGGTCGGAAATTGATATTTAGATGTGTTGCAAACGGATTGACAAAATGAATACACCCCCATCCTTCGGTGGTGGGTATAAAAAGTCACAGTTTGGTGCGGTTTATGGGCTGGTGACATCATTGGACCGTACTTCTGCCAAGATAATGTGAATCGTAACATAACTGTGAATGGTGAAAGCTACCGTGAGATGATATTCAACCTTTTTTTTGCCCAAAATGCAAGACAAGAACTTGACATGCATTAAATGTAGTTTCAACAAGTCGCTGCCACAGCACGGACTTATTGAGGGGCGAGTTCGGTGAACGATTTATTTCATGTTCGGGACCGGTCAATTGGCAGACTAAATCGTGCTATTTAATGCGCTTAGACAATTTTTTGTAAGGCTATGTTAAAGCTACCTTAGCGATAGGATAGATTGTGGCGCCGGTTTAGCAGCCAATCGTCCGGAAAACTTGGGGAGATATCTTTGAAACAAGTAAAAGTGTGCTAAGTTCGGCCGGTCCGAATCTTGGGAACCCACCAGCATGGATTCTGCTAAAAATTTTTACAAAATAAATTAACCTGAAGGGCATAATTTTAGTCTACGTACCAAACTTCTGCCAAACCAGCAAAAAGCTCTAGGAACCGAACAAGGACGATTGAGAGACCAAGGATGGAGACTCTATCGGGTTATAGACTGGCTTGGATCGTATTTGGTACAGATGTTGAAAGTCGTAAAAGAGCATCGCATTCAAATTTTCTTCCAAATCGGACAAAAAGAAGAAAACAAATAAAGGCGTGCTAAGTTCGACCGGGCCGAATCTTGGGTACCTACCACCATGGATTTCGCTTAAAATGTACCCTTATTAACTGAGTTTGTATCTGAATTATTTTGGTCATATCGGGATATCGGTTCCTTTGGGGGCCTACATCACCTTACTGACCTATTCGGGCAAAACTTGGCACTGATGTTGTAAGTCATAACATAGGTTTCGGAGTAAATTTTAAACCAAAATCAGGTGAAATTTTGGGTTTCTTAGGGATCAAGAAGTCAAAATCAGGGATCGGAGTACATGGGGCTGTTTATATACCAATTCGAATCATTCTTGGCGTGGATGTTGGATAATACAAATTTCAGCCAAATCGGATGAAAATAGTTGCTTTCAAGGAGTCAAAGGAGCCAAGAAGTCAAATCCCGGAATCGGTTTATATGGGGGCTATATCCGCTATAGACGACTAGGATAGTACTAGGCACGGATGTTGGAAGTCATAACACAAGGCCTTTCTCCAATGTTCAGCCAAATCAGATGAAAATTGAGGCTTCTAAGGGCTCAATAACTCAAATCAGGGGATCGGTATATATGGTGGTTATATCAGTTTATAGACCGACTATGATTGTACTTGGCATGAATGTTGGAAGTCATAACACAAGTCTTTGCTTCAAATTTCAGCCAAATCGGATGAAAATTGTGGCTTATAAGGGCTCAAGACATCAATTCCGGGGATCGGTTTATATGGGGGCTGTATCTGTTTATAGAACGATTCGGATCATACTCTGCATGGATGTTGGAAGTCATAAGTCTTTGATCCAAATTTCAGCCAAATCAGATTATAATTGAGGCTCTTATTGCAAAGTTTTGAGAAGATCTTTTGATAGACGAAGTGTAAAAAAAATGTCCACCTATCGTACAATGAATGAAACATATTGGGTTGCCCAAAAAGTAATTGCGGATTTTTCATATAGTCGGCGTTGACAAATTTTTTCACAGCTTTTGACTCTGCAATTGCATTCTTTCTTCTGTCAGTTATCAGCTGTTACTTTTAGCTTGCTTTAGAAAAAAAGTGTAAAAAAAAGTATATTTGATTAAAATTCATTCTAAGTTTTATTAAAAATAACTTTATTTTCTTTTAAAAAATCCGCAATTACTTTTTGGGCAACCCAAAAAAACAACGTTTTAACAAACTTTTCTTTTAATTGCAAAAAATCTTTTATAGAAAAGCTTAAGCACTTAAATAATTGCTATTTATTTTTTATTTCAGGTATGTTCTATTTTACAAAGTGATGTGCTATTATTCTATGCAAGAAGTATGGGTAAATATTGTATTTATTTATTTGTACAAAGCTGTTGCCAATAATAATGTTCATCAAATTTTCTATAAAAATTCGATGTTCATCAAATTTTCTATGATTTTCGATGTTGATCAAATTTTCTATGAAAATTCGATGTTGATCAAATTTTCTATGAAAATTCGATGTTGATCAAATTTTCTATGAAAATTCGATGTTGATCAAATTTTCTATGAAAATTAGATGGTCATCAAATTTTCTATGAAAATTCGATGTTGATCAAATTTTCTATGAAAATTCGATGTTGATCAAATTTTCTATGAAAATTCGATGTTGATCAAATTTTCTATGAAAATTCGATGTTGATAAAATTTTCTATGAAAATTCGATGTTGATCAAATTTTCTATGAAAATTCGATGTTGATCAAATTTTCTATGAAAATTCGATGTTGATCAAATTTTCTATGAAAATTCGATGTTGATCAAATTTTCTATGAAAATTCGATGTTGATCAAATTTTCTATGAAAATTCGATGTTGATCAAATTTTCTATGAAAATTCGAAGTTCATCAAATTTTCTATGAAAATTCGAAGTTCATCAAATTTTCTTTGAAAATTCGAAGTTCATAAAATTTTCTATGAAAATTCGATGTTCATCAAATTTTCTATGAAAATTCGATATTCATCAAATTTTCTATGAAAATTCGATGTTCATCAAATTTTCTATGAAAATTCGATGTTCATCAAATTTTCTGTGAAAATTCGATGTAGATCAAATTTTCTATGAAAATTCGATGTTCATCAAATTTTCTATGAAAATTCGATGTTCATCAAATTTTCTGTGAAAATTCGAT
This sequence comes from Stomoxys calcitrans, assembly GCF_963082655.1. NCBI lineage: Eukaryota > Metazoa > Arthropoda > Insecta > Diptera > Muscidae > Stomoxys > Stomoxys calcitrans. The sequence continues at coordinate 28,548,234 of NC_081554.1, forward strand.
GTTGATCAAATTTTCTATGAAAATTCGATGTTGATCAAATTTTCTATGAAAATTCGATGTTGATCAAATTTTCTATGAAAATTCGATGTTGATCAAATTTTCTATGAAAATTCGATGTTGATCGAATTTTCTATGAAAATTCGATGTTCATCAAATTGTCTATTCAAATTCGATGTTCATCAAATTTTCTATGAAAATTCGATGTTCATCAAATTTTCTATGAAAATTCGATGTTCATCAAATTTTCTATGAAAATTCGATGTTCATCAAATTTTCTATGAAAATTCGATGTTCATCAAATTTTCTATGAAAATTCGATGTTCATCAAATTTTCTATGAAAATTCGATGTTCATCAAATTTTCTATGAAAATTCGATGTTCATCAAATTTTCTATGAAATTCGATGTTCATCAAATTTTCTATGAAAATTCGATGTTCATCAAATTTTCTATGAAAATTCGATGTTCATCAAATTTTCTATGAAAATTCGATGTTGATCAAATTTTCTATGAAAATGCGATGTTTATAAAAGTTATATTTATTACCTGATTTGAAGTAGTGATTTGTTTTGAGCCTCCCGTCATCCGATCCGAATAAGGTTCAAATCGGACTATATATAGACCGATCTGCCGATTTAGGGTATGAAACCCATTAAAGCTGCATTTATTACCTAATTTTGCTAAAATTTGAAGCAGTGATTTTTTTTAACCTTCCCGACATCTGATCCATATATGGTTCAGATCGGAAGATATTAAAATACTGGCTGAACCGGTCCGCTTCGCTGCGCCTTCTTTAACTCTCTCTAATATCTTTTTAGGGTGGGGACACGTCGCCCTGAATGCGGATATCGAACTCCTGCATTGTACCCAATGACGCCGAACGCGTTCGAATCCTGGCGAGAACATCGGACAAAGCGGTGTTTATCCTTTCTTAATGTTGGCGATATTTGCGAGATACAATGCCATGCATAGTCATTTAAAATAATTTCCCCAAAGAAGTGTCGCACTGCGGGACGCCGTTCGGATTCGGCCGTAAAAAAGGTCCCTTATCATTGAGTTTAAACTTGTATCGGATAGCACTCATTGGTGTGTGAGAATTTGCACCTTCTCGATTCCTGGTGGTAATGTTCTTCCTAGGGTAATGTTCTCATAAGGGGGAGGGATGGCACCTCAGATATTTCGACTCAAATATGGATATCAAATTCGTGCTGCACTTCCAAATCTCTTTAATTTGAGCCCCATATTGCCATGGACGATAAATATGAACACAGCCCCAAAACAACCCTCCAAACGGTTGTTGTGGGGCTGTGGTGGCCACCGGCACTTTGCACTAAAAATAGATATCAAATTCGTTCTTTATTCCCAACGGAAATGAAGCTTAGTTTAGGGGGTGTTTAGGGAGTACCCCAAAACACTTGGCTCCAAAATTGGATATCAAATTCGTTGTCTACTCTCAAATACCTTTCATTTGAGTCCCATATTGTCATAATAGGTCAAATAACCTATTTGACGTATCTTTAGGAGGAAAAGCGCCTAGACTTGAATGCAAATTTTAATGTCATATTCGTAATGTACCTTTCATTTGAGTACCATACAGCCGTGGTCGGCTAATATGCCCATTGGGGGGTATTTGTGGGTGGGTTACTTCCTAATACTTGCATCTAATGTTTTATGCCATATTTGTAATCTACTGCCTAATACTTTTTATTTGAGTCCCATTTTGACATGAACTTCGATTTTATCTGTTTAGAGGAGTTTTGGGGTTGGGAAGGGCCCGCTGGGTACTTGGACCCAAATTTTAATACCATATTCGTTTTCTGATCTCCAACACCTTTCATTTGATATCCTTTTTGTGCCCAATGGACCACTTTCGGATATGGGTGGCGTTTTTGGGGTAAGGGGGAGGATCCGCCTCCACCCGATATCTAAAAATTGTATTGCCTATGTTTTGTTCCAGACAAACGTACATAATCTATGAAAATTTTAAGAAAATCGGTTCAACCAAGTATAATATAGTCATAACGGATCTAATGGGGTTTTTGGGGGGTGGCGTGGCTCCCTATACTTCCACCCGATTTTGTATGCCAGATTCAAAATCTACTTCCGAATACCTTTCATTTGAGCCCCATACTGAAATGAACGTTCGATATGTCTCTTTGGGGGAGTTTTGGGGTTGGGGCGGCCAGACGGGTTCTTTGACCCAATTTTTAATACCATATTCGTATTCTACTCTTCATTTGCTACCTATATTGTCCCGAATTTCAGCGAAATCGTATTATGAATGTGCTTTTTATGGGCCCAAAACCTTAAGTCGAGAGATCGGTCTATATGGCAGCTATATCCAAATCTGAACCGATCTTGGCCAAATTGAAGAAGGATGTCAAAGGGCTTAACACAACTCACTGTCCCAAATTTCGTAGAAATCGGAAAATAGATGAGCTTTTTATGGGACCAATACCTTAAATCTAGACATCGTTCAATATGGCAAAGGGCCTAACACAACTCACTGTCTCAAATTTTGGCAAAATCTGAAAATAAATGCGCCTTTTATGGGCCCAAAACCTTCAATCGATAGAACGGTGTATATGGCGCCTTTTATGGGCCCAAAACCTTCAATCGATAGAACGGTGTATATGGCAGCTATATCCAAATCTGAACCGATCTTGACCAAATTGAAGAAGGATGTCAAAGGGCCTTACACAACTCACTGTCTCAATTTTCGGCGAAATCGGACAATAAATGCGTCTTTTATGGGCCCAAAACCTTAAATCGAAAGAACAGTCTATATGGCAGCTATATCCAAATCTGGACCGATCTGGTCCAAATTGAAGAAGGATGTCAAAGGGCCTAACACAACTCACTGTCCCAAATTTCAGCGACAGCGGACAATAAATGCGCCTTTTATGGGCCCAAAACTTAAAATCGAGAGATCGGTCTATATGGCAGCTATATCCAAATCTGGACCGATCTGGTCCAAACTGAAGAATGATGTCGAAGGGCCTAACGCAACTCGCTGTTCCAAATTTTGGCAAAATCGGACAATAAATGCGCCTTTTATGGGCCCATGACCTTAACTGGAGAGATCAGCCTATATGGCAACTATATCCAAATCTGAACCGATCTGGTCCAAATTGAATAAGGATGTCGAAGGGCCTAACACAACTCACTGTCAGATCGGTTAATAAATGTGGCTTTTATGGGCCTTAGACCCTAAATCGGCGGATCGGTCTATATGGGAGCTATATCAAGATATAGTCCGAGAAAGCCCATCTTCGAACTTAACCTGCTTATGGACAAAAAAAGAATCTGTGCAAAGTTTCAGCTCAATATCTCTCTTTTTAAAGACTGTAGCGTGATTTCAACAGACAGACAGACAGACGAACGGACATGGCTAGATCCTAAGGATCGCAGATTTTTACGCTGATCAAGAATATATATATATTTTATAGGGTCGGCAACGGATATTTCGATGTGTTGCAAACGGAATGACAAAATGAATATACCCCCATCCTTCGGTGGTTGTTATAATAGCCACAACAAAAAACTAAAACAATGATATGATGTCCAAACAAGTAGCGGGGCTTTTTCGAGTATGACTTTTACTACTTCTTATACAAGTTTATGAGGTTTTCGACGTTTACAACTTTTGGACAGTCGAAAACCTAAAAAACCTCTAAGAACAACCCTGTGAATTACCGGCCAATTGCGATATACTCCTCTCTTGTTTAGAGTCTAATGGCCAACTGTATGAGTTCCGCAAAAAACGCTCTACGGGCGACCTCATGACATTTCTTTCGGAACGTTGACGTCGCTCAATCCACCAGTTTGGTGAGAGTACCGTTGTGGCTTGAATATTCCCAAGGCATTTTATAGGGTCTGGCACAATGCACTACTATTTATTGTCGTAGTTAGTGCCGGTAAGGCTTCGCTCGATTTATTTCAAGCTTTCTCAGAGATCGCACTATACGAGTCGTTAAAGATGGGTTCTCATCCAATGAGCATGAATTGACCGCAGGTATATCACAGGACTCTGTCCTTTCTCCCTCTCTTTTCTTATTTTCATCAACGATCTGTTGGGTCAGACATCGAATACGATCTCCCCATTTGCGGCTGATTGTAATCTCTGTCATTCGTACTCATTTGACCAGAGGCCAAGTCTTCGAGAGATTCAGAACAAGAGGCAGATAATGGACGATACACTCTGCCGAGATCTCCGAGTGGGTTGAATGATTCGAGTTGATTTTAGTGCACTGAAGACTCAGTGGTGTTTGTTGTCACAGAAACGATTCGCTGACCCAATACGTTCATCTTTGTCTATCAGCAGTATAAATGTTGAGCAATCTGATGTTCTTGAAGTTCTGGGCATGAAGATACAAAGTGATGTCCGTTGGACTAAACATACATTCGAAGTGTCGAAAGAAGCATTCAAGTGATTAGGCTTCCTTAAGAACTACTGTCAGAACTACTTTACATCTTCTTTACATCTATGCCACTTTCATAAGGCGGAAAATGGAGTACAACTCACATGTATGGGCTGAAGCTTCAAAATCGTCCCTTGGGCAACTGTAAGGTGTACAGAGGAAAGCGATGGCGTTGATTGGAGACAGTAGGGTATCCAACTCTATTGCCTCCCTTAACCATCGTCGTAATGTGGGTTGTTTGGCGCTGTTCTATCGATACTTTCATGGTGTGTGTTCGTCTGGTATTTGTCTTCTTATTCCTGATGTAAGGATGTATGTCAGGGATACTAGACATTCCAGGAACTCACACCCGTTTGTAATTTATTAGCCGTTATCTGAAATGCTTTCTTCATTTCAGAGAGAATTCTTTATCGCCCCGACCGTTCGTATATGGAATCGTCTTCCGGCTAATGTTTGCAAAATTTCGAACGGATATCTTCATTCGCTCGATCGCTATCGTGATTTCCAAAGATGGATGGACCGAGGGACGGACGGACATGGCTAGATCGATTTATATTGCCAAGACGATCAAGAATATACACACTTTTTGGGTTCGCAGATCAATATTTCTTGGTTTTACAAAGGGAATGACTACACTCATAAAAATCCTTATCCTAAACAGTAGTTAATTACATAATACACATTAGTTCATGATATGTATCCAAAATTAGTTAACAATTCTTAAAGAAAAAGAACTATTTATGAATAAAATTAACTACTCAAAAGTATAGATAAAATAGCTTAAAACTCAGGTAGAGTAAGAGATTGACTAGAATGTCAACAGGATTACGAATGCACTGGTGGGATCTTTCGAAGGTAGTTGTCCTCGTCGGGAAATTAAATCAGCCCAAGAACAACCCTGGATGACCGGGGAGATTCGAAATATTGGGAAAGAGGTCCGCAGACTTTTTAACAGAGCACGTCGTAAAAAAGCTGAAGTTTATTGGGATGTGTATTACACACGGCTCAAGGAATACAAAAAGATTATCAGAGCGGCAAAACGTTCCTCCTGGATGCTTTTCTGCGAACAGGTCGATAGCGTTAATGACGCCGCCAAGATAAAAAAGTTTCTCTCAAAAACCCATGTCCAAACGGAAACTTTAGTAGACGATATGGGAGTGAGAGCAGAGACAACGCAGGACATGTTGAGGTTTTTGATGAAAACCCATTTTCCACAGAATACGACAGGACTCACGGAGACACCGCAATCTTGGAATAATGACGTTGCTCGAAGGTTTATAATAACGGAATTTATGGTGAAGGAATGCTTGAGGAGCTTCAAACCATTTAAGTCACCCGGATTGGATGAGATATTTCCGGCGTTACTACAGAAGGAGGCAGACTATATGACGCCTCGTCTGGCCAAAATTTTCGCAGCGTGCCTAGGACTTTCATATACTCCGAAAGCCTGGCAGGAGGCAAGTATGCGACACCACAGGCCTACAGACCCATAAGCCTTACGTCCTTTCTACTCAAAACCATGGAACATATTGTGGTCACCATGATAAAGAGTATGACATCCAGCGAACTGCTCAAATACGTAGGCATGCTATGTCAAGGGTCGGGAGACTGCCCTGCACGAGGTTGTGCATGAAATACAAGAATCCTTCGATGCCTAAACGTACACACTGGCGGTATGCATTGACATCGAGGACGCTTTTAACAATATGCGGAGCGACACACTGATCCAATCCAGAGACCTTGGACCCGGTCCTTAGAGACTGGATAAACCATATGCTAAGGAACAGGTGGATAAATTGTGTGTCCAATGGCATAAATATAAGGGAGAAAGTGGCACAGTGCACGCCACAGGGGGGCATTTTATCGCCACTCCTATGGGTGACCACCATAAATGACCTATTACTGATGCTGACTGAGGAGGCATTTGAACCCGTCTTCTTCGCAGACGATGTTATAATACTCCTATGAGGTAAGGATCCGAACGCGCTATGTAGAAGGGCCGAAAGGGTCTTGCATATAGCATATGACTGGGCTAGACCTAGAGGTCTCAATGTTAACCCAGAGAAGACTGAAATATGCCTATTCACGAGGAAGACAAAGGTGGGCCAATTTAACGCACCACGTTTCTTTAATAAGACGATGTCGATAGGCGGAGCGATGAGTACCACGCCCACTAGGGCACTGGAGACTATTCTAGATATCCGACCCATTGACATACAGATTAAGTGTGAGGCAGCCACTACGGCTATGAGACTTAAGGAGATGGGAGAATGGATTGAGGATGGGAGCATCTCATACCATCGCGGTATAATCGAAACGACAATAGGAAACCTGGAAGGAAGTGGGGAGGTTTCCGATCGGATACCTGAGATGAACCTTGAAGTCGAGTGCGGCGCACTGCTGTCATCGGCACAGTCTTGGATTGACGGAACCCTAGTATTGCCATCTGGAAGATCATGTTAAACGGATGGAACAAAGCTAGAGGACAGAGTGAGCCTGGGCGTTTACATTGATAACCCAGGTACTGACATCTGTTTTAAACTGTCTGTGTTGTATAATACGGTCCTGCAGGCGGAGATCCGGGCGATCACGGAATGCGCGAAGTGGTGTGGTGCTAACGCGAGGAAGTCGAGTCTGAACATCTTTACCGACTGTAAAGTTGCCATAAGGGCAATAACAACCAGGACGGTAAGGTCACGAACAGTCTGGCAGTGTAAGAAGGAGATTAACGAGGAGCGGATTACTGGCTTAGATGTATGTCCATAGTGGCATGGGGCGGATTAATATATGCACCCTCTTTTCAACCAAACCTAACCTAACCTAGTAATTTTCCTTAAACGATTATAAAGGGTGATTTTTTTGAGGTTAGGATTTTCATGCATTAGTATTTGACAGATCACGTGGGATTTCAGACATGGTGTCAAAGAGAAAGATGCTCAGTATGCTTTGACATTTCATCATAAATAGACTTACTAACGAGCAACGCTTGCAAATCATTGAATTTTATTACCAAAATCAGTGTTCGGTTCGAAATGTGTTCATTCACCGTAACGTTGCGTCCAACAGCATCTTTGAAAAAATACGGTCCAATGATTCCACCAGCGTACAAACCACACCAAACAGTGCATTTTTCGGGATGCATGGGCAGTTCTTGAACGGCTTCTGGTTGCTCTTCACTCCAAATGCGGCAATTTTGCTTATTTACGTAGCCATTCAACCAGAAATGAGCCTCATCGCTGAACAAAATTTGTCAAAATTTGAACACATTTCGAACCGAACACTGATTTTGGTAATAAAATTCAATGATTTGCAAGCGTTGCTCGTTAGTAAGTCTATTCATGATGAAATGTCAAAGCATACTGAGCATCTTTCTCTTTGACACCATGTCTGAAATCCCACGTGATCTGTCAAATACTAATGCATGAAAATCCTAACCTCAAAAAAATCACCCTTTATTTGAAACAAGCGAGAATTTTACTGAACATGGACAAAAGATTCCTTGACGATGCCTTTTATGAAATTTATTACTAAATGAAGAACTATTTGTTGATATAAGGATTTTTGGTTAAATTTAACTAAAACGTGCACTCCCATTTTCATTTCTTGAGTTCACAAATACATGCTCGAAACTAAGAACAATTAAATAGACACATAATTCTAATGGTAAGACACTGTCTGTACAAATAGAACATGACAAAGCCGAACAATATAAGCATGGCCCTCTTTAATGAATAGAAGTAAGAAAATATTTTGCTTTTGTTTGATAGCAAATATTGAAGTGGGAAAATTTGTCATTCGAGAATACTATCGCTTCTGAACTGTAAATTTGAAACAGTGTCAACATTATGTTCGGCTTTTTAGGTTTTTGAAGAAATTTTTTGCTATAGATTAACTCACAAATCTTGTTTTGGCATTAATGTTGCCACTGTGTGAAATCTAAAAACGTGCTTAGTTCGGCCAGGCCAAATCTTGGGAATCCACCATCATGTTTGTTTCCTCTCTTTAAAATTTTAGAAATACCGAATTTTAGTGATGACACCGATTAAAGCGAATTTTTGTTTGCAAACTCTAAAAACAGAAATTTGTTGAAAAACTTGGGGGTAAACGCTCTACCCCAAAACCTACCCAAACGGTCTTGTATAACAATTTCAACTATATGGGTACAAGTAGATCGAAAGGTATAATGGATGAGGTAAGATGAAAGTACGAATCTGATATCATTTTTTGAGGGCTAGTGTCTGGAGCCAACCTCTCAAAATTCTCTCAAATGAAGACCATATTTCCTCCGTCTGTGGAAAGGGTCAGCCCGTCTGTGGAAAGCACGCTAACTTTAAATGGAGCAAAGCTAGGTGCTTGAAATTTTGCACATTATTTCATAGACTTTGATTGATTTCTAATATAAATTTTTATTGCTTCTATAATTGTATTTTTTTATAGATTTTTTAAAGACATTAGACTGGCTGCTTGCTATGGCAAGTCATCACCAACGCTTTGATAGATTCACTCGTAAATCATCTTTTGGCACTAATGTTGGTACTGTGTGAAATTTAAATTCGATTTCCTTATGTGGCATTGGTTCTATTTTGAAGTTGGCCAGAATTTTAGCCAAAGCTGTTTGTGTGTTCAAAACACCCATGCGTTGAGCTGAAAAAGAGAAAAGAATAATCAAGAAAAGAAAAACAAAAGAAAATTAACGGAAATAACAAGTGAAAGCGTGCTAAGTTCGGCCGGACCGAATCTTATATACCCTCCACCATGGATCGCATCTGTCGAGTTCTTTTCCCGTCATCTCTTCGTAGGCAAAAAAGGATATAAGAAAAGATTTGCTCTGCTATTAGAGCGATATCAAGATATGGTCCGGTTTGGACCACAATTAAATTATATGTTGGAGACCTGTGTAAAATGTCAGCCAATTCTAATAAGAATTGCGCCGTTTGGGGGCTCAGGAAGTAAAATAGAGCGATCGATTTATATGGGAGCTGTATTAATCTATTGATCGATTCCGTCCATATTAGATACGTATGTTGTAGGTCATGAGAGAAGCCGTTGTACAAAATTTCTGCCAAATCGGATGACAATTGCGCCCTCTAGAGGTTCAAGAAGTCGAGATGCCAGATCGGTTTATAAAGCAGCTATATCAGGTTGTAAACCGATTTGAATCACACTAAACACAGTTGTTGGAAGTGATATCAAAACGTGATACGTGCAAAATTTCAGTCAAATCGGATGAGAATTGCGCCCTCTAGAGGCACAAGAAATCAAGACCCAATATCGGTTTATATGGCAGCTATATCAGGTTGTGAACCGATTTGAACCATACTTAGCGCATTTTTTGGAAGTGATACCAAAACAACAGGTGCAAAATTTCAATCAAATCGGACTAGAATTGCGCCCTCTAGAGGCTCTAGAAGTCAGGACCCAAGATCGATTTATATGACAACTATATCAAAACATGGACCGATTTGAACCATTTACAATCCCAACTGACCTACACTAATAAAAAGTATTTGTACAAAAAAAAAAAATTTTGAGCGGCTAGCTTTACTCCTTCGAAAGTTAGCGTGCTTTCAACAGAAAGACGGACGGACGGTCGGACGGACAGACGGACGGACATGGCTAGATCGACTTAAAATGATATGACGATCAAGAATGTATATACTTTATATGGCTCTCAGACGCATATTTCGAGGTGTTACAAACAGAATGACGAAATAAGTATACCCCCATCCTATGGTGGAGGGTATAACAAGTAATAGCTTACTAGGTTCGGCAGAGGCGAATCAGTGATGGCTTTTGCCAAGTTCTTCGCCCGTCTTCTTTTAATGAACCGATTCGGGCCATACTTATCTTGGCTGTTGGAGACCATAGTGAATACCAATGTACAAAATTGTAACCATATCGTATCAAAATCATACCCTCTCAAAATTATTCCCGCTCAAAAAGTAAGATCGGTTTATATGAGAGCTATATCGGGTTATGAACCGATTCAGACCATATATCAGCTATGTCAGGGTTTACATCGATTCAGGCCATACTTAGCACATATGTTAGGGGACAAAGTTTCAGAGGCTCAAGAAGTCAAGCTCCGAGATCGGTTTATATGGAAGCTATGTCAGGTTATGAACCGATGCAGACCATATTTGGCACGTATGTTAGGGGTCATGGAAGAAGTCATTGTGCAAGGTTTCACCAAAATCGGATACAAATTACCCTCTCTAGAAGCTCAAGAAGTCAAGCTCAAAGATCGGTTTATGTGGAAGCTATATCAGGTTATGGACCGATTTGAACCATACGTGTCAAATATGGTCCGAATCGGTCCATAGCCTGATATAGCTCCCATATATACCGATCTCCTCATATTACTTCTTGAGACCCCAAAGGGTATAATTCTTAGTCGAATTGGCTGACATTTTATACAATGACTTCTACTGTGGTCTCCAATATTCAGTTCAGACCGGACCTTAACTTGACATCGCTCCAATATTATAGAAATTCCTTTCTTTTATCCTTTGTTTTCCTAGAAAGAGATATCGGGAAAAGAGCTCGAAAAATGCGATCTATGGTGGAGGGTATATAAGATTCGGCCCGGCCGAACTTAGCACGCTTTTACTTGTTTTTACATCATATTAGTATTATACTCCCCAATACCTTTCATTTGAGTCACATATTGTCGCGATGGGTCCACTTTGACTTTGGGTGGTATTTTTGGAGCGATTTGGGCTTGGGACGGCTCCCTAGATACTTGAATCGGACTTTTAATATCATATTCATTCTCTACTCCCGAATATCTTTCATTGGAATCCTATATTATCCCGATCGGTCCACTTTTGATTTTGGGCGCTACACTCTTGTGGTAACGCCTTTGATAGGATCCAAATTTTGACGCCATATACATACGTATTCTATTCCCAAAAAACCTTTCATTTGAGTCCCATATTGTCTCGATCGGTTCACTTCGGTTTTGGCGGTACTTTTGGGATTGGGACGGCTTGGGACCCTATATACTTGTATCATACTCTACCCCCGAATATCTTTCATTGGAGTCCTATATTGTCCCGATCGGTCAACTTTTGGTTTTGGGTGGTAGTTTGGGACGACGCCTTAGGTATTTGGATCCAATTGTTGACACCATTATGTATTCTACTCCCGAAAACCTTTCATTTGAGTCCCATATTGTCCCGATCGATACTTTTGGTTTTGGGCTATATTTTTGGGCGGTTTTGGGCTTGAACCGCTCCCTAAATTCTTGGATCCAACTTTTTATGTTATGTTTACACTTTTCTACAGAATATCTTTCATTGGAGTACTATATTGTCCCGATCGACTCACTTTTGGTTTTGGGCTCTATTTTTGGGCGGTTTTGGTCCTGGGGCGGTCTCCCAGCTAATTGGACCCAACTTTTAATACTATATTCGGACTTAACTCCTAAATTCCTTTCATTTGAGTCCCATATTGTCCCCATCGGTAAATACGTCCTGCTGGGGGTGTGGAGGCCCCTCAGACACCAAGGAGTAAATTTTTATTTCAGCTTTGTACTCTATTTGATACCCATATTACCCAAGGCGGTAAAAGTGTCCTGTTGGGTGGTGTTTTTAGTGGTAGAGGAACCCCCTGACACATAGGGTGACATTTTTATACCAAGTTCGCACTCTACTCTTAAATATTTTTCACATGGTACCCATATTGTCCCCATCGGTAAACATGTCCGTTCGGATGGGTTTTGGAATGAAACGTCCCCCCAAGTTTTTTGACCACAAAATTCTATACCAACATCGTGTTTTGGGGTACCATAGGGTGGCATACAAAATTTCCCTTAATTCGGTGAATGGAATATGATAGTAAGGGAGAAGGTCGCCCCCTCCCCCCAATTCGGTTATCAACAGATTTAGTTCCCTACTTTCATCAGGGGCTCAAACTCTATCATCTGTGACAATATCATGGAAATCGGTTCAGTCATTTTTGAGTCTATACGGAAAAGACAAATAAACAAAGCGCAACAATTTCATTTCCATATAATGGACTAACTGAGCACGGCCCGCTCGCAGCGCCCGATAATGTTTTGTTGGAGAGGAGTACTCTAAATTTGGAAATTTCTGCTTAATTTCAATTTAAAATTTATTCAAATTTTCCCTACGGATTTTTCTACACTCAAATACCTCTTACTTAAACCCCACATTGAAATGGTCAGTAAAAAGTCCTGCTTGAGGATAGAATAGATACCCAGAGACTTGATCCCAAAAGTGGAAGTCAATTTCATGCTCTACTCCCAAAGGTATTTCATTTAAGATCCATATTGCCATGGTCAGTAAATATGTCCGATTTAAGGGGAGATGTATGGTCAGAAGCCGAGATTTTGACATGTTGTTAACGGTATGATAAAATGAAGATACCCCAATCGTCTCTGCAAAGTCTTTTCATACAAATGTAATATACGAGTATATCCAGGGCTACGGAATCTGACCCGAAATCGGAGATGAAGTAAATTTTCTGATCTTTGTCTAATAGTTTTGCAAACTTACCAATGCAATGTCTAGGCCCCTCACCAAAAGGCATATAGGCAACGGGGTTATATTCTAAAGTTTCTTCGGCGAAACGTTCTGGTTTATAAACCTGTGGATTGGGGAAATGCTGAGGATCTCTATGAATGCCCAGCAAAGGTATTATAATTCCGGTGCCCTTGGGTATGACTAATTTGGTATCTGGTACTGGATAATCCTTGGTGCATTGACAATTAAGAAATGGTAAACCAGGATATTTGCGAGTAGTTTCTGAAAATTTAAAACAAAGAATAGAATTAATAAAATGGCTATGGCTTTCATACAGCAACTATGGAAAAATTTGTCTATTACCCTTTACACACATTTGCAAATATTTCATATCCTGTATGGCCTCATATGTCAAACAACCATCCGCTTTCAGGCCATGCTTCTTCAGTATATCATCTACTTCTTTCTGAGCTTTGGCCAATACTTCCGGATACATGGCCATTTCGTAAAGGGTCAATGATGTGGTGGACGCAGTTGTCTCTGACCCAGCAATGTAGAATAAAAATGCATTTGCCGCAATCATATCAATGGACATGGCTTTCAAATTCTCAGCTGTCGATTCTATGCGATGCCAATTGGGATCATTGTCATCGGATATTTTTCCAGTATTTCTCAGTTGTATAAGAAGTTGTAGCAAATCCTTGCGCATAATTCCATGCCTTTCACGAAATTCAATAGTGCGAGCAATAATATCTCGCAGTCCATATGTAACAGAATCTTTAATGCCCAAACGAGCCAATAGGCCGGCCAGACTAGGGAAAGTAAAAGAGAGAGAGAGAGAGGGAGTGTTAAAAATGAAATTTGTCTTTGTATGTTCCGTATAGTCTCAAAAACGGCTGAACCGATTACCTGGAAAGAAACATAGGCTAAATAATTGTTCGATGTCGGACAGGGGACGGACACTTCTCCTTATGCCAAAAACACAACCTAAAATCAAAAGTGGACCGATCAAGACAATATAGGTATCCAATGAAAGGAATTGGAGAGTAGAATACGGGAGGGGCGGACCCTCCCCCTTATCCCAAAAGTCCTACCCAAAAATAAAAGTCGACCGATCGGGAAAATAAGGGATCAAAAGTACAAATTTCATAATAAAAGTTGGGTCCTTGGACCTGGGGGGCCGCCCCAGCCCCAAAACCCCTTAAAATAGGTTTATTTGACGATAATGGCAATATGGGACTCAAATGAAAGGTATTCGGGAGTAGATTACGAATATGGTCAAGAAGTTGGAATGGGCGTTATAATTTGTTGATAACGGAAGTATGGCGGACCCTCCCCTAAATTACAGATTTTGCCCATGAACACTCCACTAAGGAACAGGGGCAAACTTCTCACATATCTATGAGTGCAGTCCGATTGAAGTTTAAGCTCAATGATAAGGGGCCTCCTTTTTATAGCCGAGTCCGAACGGCGAGCCGCAGTGCGACACCTCTTTGGAGAGAAGTTTTACATGGCATAGTACCTCACAAATGTCGCCAGCATTAGGAGGGGAAAACCACCGCTGAACATTTTTTGTGATGGTCTCGCCAGGATTCGAACCCATGCGTTCAGCGACATAGGTGGACATGCTAATCTCTGCGCTACGGTGGCCTCCGCGGACCCTCCCCCGTTACCCCAAAAACACCACCCAAAATCAAAAGTGGACCGATAAGGACATAATGGGTATCAAATGAAAAGTATGCGGGAGAAGTATAGGGGGTCATGACCCCCTATACATGTCAAAGTATAGGGGGTCACCCCACTTCCACAAAAAGGCCCAAAATGGGCACATTAGCCAATCACGGATATATGGGACTAGGTTTGTTTGTTTCGTATAGACTGAATAACGGCGGAACCGATTTTCTTGAAATTTTCGCATATTGTGTAGGTTATCAAAGTATAGAGGGTCACCCCACCCACCAAAAACGCCCAAAATGGGCACATTAGCCAATGACGGATAAATGGGACTCGGTTTGTTTGTGTCGTATAGACTGAAAAACGGCAGAACAGATTTTCTTGAAATCTTCGCATATTGTTTAGGTTGGTCTGCAAGGAAACATATGTTATATACTTTTTCGATATCGTAAGGGGGACGGACCCTCCCCCTTAGCAAAAAACACAACTCAAAATCAAAAGTTGACCGATCGGGACAATATAGGTAGCAAATGAACGGTATTGGAGAGTAGAATTGGAATATGGTAATAGAATTCGAGTCTAAGTACCCATGGGGCCGCCCCAACCCCGAAACTCTCCCAAACAGACATATTGAACGTTCGTTTCAATATGGGGCTCAAATGAAAGGTATTCTGGAATAGATTTCGAATCTGGCATACAAAATCTGATCGAAGTATAGAGGGTCACGCCACCCCTCAAAAACCCCCATTAGACCCATTATGACTATATATTGTAATACTTGGCTGAACCGATTTTCTTAATATTTTTATGGATTGTATACGTTTGTCAGGAAGGAAACATAGGCTATGTAATTTTAAGATATCGGTAGGAGGCGGACCCTCCCTCTTACCCCCAAAAACGCCACCCATATCCGAAAGTGGTGCGATGGGCGCAACAAGGGTATCAAATGAGAGGCACTGGAGACCAGAAAACGAATATGGTATTAAAATTTAGGTCCAAGAACCCAGCCCCCCTTCTCCCCAGCCTTAAACTCCTCTAAACAGATATATTCGAAGTTCATGTCAATATGGGACTCAAATGAAAAGTATTAGGCAGTAGATTACAAATACGACATTAAACATTAAGTCCAAGTAATGGAAGGTCTCCCACCCCCAAATACCCCCAAATGGGCAAATTAGCTGAACATGGATATATGGGTCTCAAATGAAAGGTATGTGGGAGTAGATTACGAATATGACATTCAAATATCCATTCAAGTCTATGTGGCGCTTTTCCTCCTAAATGGGTTACGTCAAATGGGTTATTTGACCCATTATGACAATATGGGACTCAAATGAAAGGTATTTGAGAGTAGAAAATGAATTTGATATCCAATTTTGGAGCCAAGTGTTTTGGGGTATGCCCTAAAGGACCCCCTAAACTAAACTTCATTACCGTTGGGAATAAAGAACGAATCGATATCTATTTTCAGTGCAAAGTGCTCATATTCGCCGGCCATGGCAATATGGGGCTCAAATTAAAGGGATTTGCAAGTGCAGCACGAATTTGATATCCATGTTTGAGTCGAAATGTCTCAGGTGCCATCCCTCCCCCAGAAAGCACTTTCATTACCCTATTTTGAAAGCACCAGGAATCGAGCAGGGGTAAACTTCTCACACATCCATGAGTGCTTTCGGATTCCAGTTGCAACTCAGTGATTAGGGACCTTTTTTTGAAAGCCGAGTCCGGCGAGATCGGCGTCCCGCATTTCATTTTACCCCCTTTGGAGAAAACAACATTAAGAGGGGATAGACATCGCTTTGTCCGATGTTCTCGCTACAATGGCACGAATTCGATGTCCGCATTCAGGGCGTAGTGTCCCCACCCTAAATAGATGTTAGAGAGTTAAAGAAGGCGCAGCGGTGCGGGCGGGAAAATTTTTTAAATCACCATGCATGGCATTGTACCTTGCAAATATCGCCAACATTAAGAGGGGATAGATACCGCTTTGTCCGATGTTCTCGCTACAATGGCACGAATTCGATATCCACATTCAGAGCGAAGTGTCCCCACCCCAAAAAGATATGAGAGAGTTAAAGAAGGCGCAGCGGAGCGGACCCGGTTCGGCTAGTAAATAAATACAAATTTGTGGTTCTTTTGCCACTTCTCATCTGAATATATTTTGTAACATATTTTTTAAGAAGGGAAATTCCCCGCTTTTTAACAATTCTTCTACTTACGGTGGATAAATAAAGGCCATCAATCTTCGAAAGCGCAGCAACAGAACAGATTTTTGATTACCGTGCAGATTAATACTTAAAATGCGAAATTCATTGTTGGGCTTGGTAAAGCTGTCTATGTCAAGACCAAAAATAACAGAACCTATGATGTCTACAGCATAGCTGAAAGAAAATCAAATCATATATCTCAGCTAAGGGTATATGGAATTTTTGGTCAGGCTTACGTGGTCATCAATGATTTTATCTCCAAATTGTGAATTTTGCCATCTTCAACCTCTTTGGCAATATAGTTGATCAACTTATTGCCCACCTCATCAATGGTCTCAAACATGGCCTTCAATTTCCCCGATGAAAAGGAAGGCGATAATTTATTTCTCAGTGTATGCCACTTTTGACCTTCCAAATTGAATAGATTTGCTGTTAAGGGATCATATTTCTCATCCACGTGAACCCCTCGATCATGGAAGCTGGCAAAATCTGTTGTCAACACTTTACGAGCCAACTCAGCATCTCTCACCAATAGTGCCGGTTTGGTGAATAAATAACAACCCACCACCTTTTCTTGAAATTTCTCATATAACTCAGCCATAATAAGGCCAAAGTGTTTCTCCTTGCGAAATATTTGCACTAAAGATCCAAAGGGTATTAAAGGTTCATCGGTGGGGAAGCCCAGGCGCTGCCATTTGGAATAGTGGCGTTTAATTAGTAAGTAGAAGGAGGTTATTCCGAGCAGCAGTATTAGTATGGTAATCATTTTTCAAAATGCATTGAATGCCTATCCGCAGTCAAATGGGCAGACGTCTTATCTCGTAGGGGTCGATAATAAAACTGACAAAACTGCTGGTTATCTCTGGGACTTTTACTCAATAGTATTTTGTCTCTCTTTCTAATTGAAAGATTTAGAGAGTAGAAAAGAAATTGTTAGTAGGATGATTCTTATTCTATATGTCTGTCCGAGAAAATGTTTATAGTCACAATTGTAGGTTGGGGGGTAGGGGGGATATACTAATTGTACAGTTTGCCGCCTACTATAGAATGGGGGTATACTCATCTACTCATTTCATTTTTAACTCAAACAAGAAAGAGCGCACTAAGTTCGGTCAGGCCGAATCTTATATACCCTCCATCACGGATCGCATTTGTCGAGAATAATGAATAGGAATTGTTTTGCTATTGGAGCTTTTGCTATTGGAGCTATATCAAGCTATAGTCCTGTTCGAACCATAAATGAATTGAGTGTTGAAGGCCATAGTAGAAGTTATTGGGTAATATTTCAGTCCATTCGGATAAGAATTGCGCCTTGTAGGATCTCAAGAATCGAGAGATCGCTTTATATGGGAGCTGTATCAAGCTATAGATCGCTTTAGACCATATTAGTTACGTATGTTCAAGGTCACCGATTTGAACCATAATTAGCACAGTTGTTAGAAGTCATAACACAATGCAAAATTTCAATCAAATCGGATGAGAATTGCACCCTCTAGTTGCTCAAGAAGTCAAGAACCAAGATCGGTTTATATGGTAGCTATATCAGGTTATTGACAGATTTAAACCAAACTTAGCACAGATTATGGAAGTCATAACAAAATACTTCGTTCAAAATTTCAGCAAAATCGGTTGAGAAACGTGCTTTCTTCTTGCTCAAGAAGTCAAGATCCAAGATCGGTTTGTATGGCAGCTATATTAGGTTTTGGACCGCTTTGAGCCATACATAGAGCAGTTGTTAGAAGTCATCACAAAAAACCTCATGCAGAATTACAGCAAAATTGGATGAAAATTGCGCCCTCTAGTGGCTCAAGAAGTCAAGATCCATGATCGGTTTATATGGTAGCTATATCATGTTATTGCCCGATTTGAACCATACTTGGCACAGTCATAACAAAATACCTCGTACAAAATGTCATCCAAATCGGATAATAATTGTGATCTCTAGCGGCTCAAGAAGTTCGAAATCGGTTTATATGGGAGCTATATAAGGTTTTGAACCGTTATAGACCATAGTTGGCACAGTTGTTAATGGTCAAACCAGGACATTTCACGCAAAATTTCAGCCAAATCGGGTTATACTTGCGCCCTTTATCGGCTCAAGAAGTCAAGATCCAAGATCGGATTATATGCGAGCTATGAACCGATTTTGACCATATTTGGTACAGTTGTTGACGGTCCAACTAAAACTTTCGTACAAAATTTTTATCCAAATCGAATGGTAATGGCTACCTCCAGAGGCTCAAGATATCAAGATCCGAGAAATAAAGAAATCTAGATCAACTTATAAACCGATATGGACTATACTTAGCGCAGTTTTTGGAAGTCAAAATAAAACACTTGGTGCAACATTTCAGCCCAATTGCGCCCTCTAGAGGCTTAAAAAAATTAAGATCCAGAATCAGTTTATATGTCAGCTTTATCAAAACATTGACCAATATAGCCCACTAGCCGAACCGGGCCCGCTTCGCTACGCCTTCTTTAACTCTCTCTCATATCTTTTTAGGGTGGGGACACTTCGCCCTGAATGTGGATTTCGAATTCGAGCCATTGTAGCCTATAACGCTGAACGCGTTTGAATCCTGGCGAGAACATCGAATAAAGCGGTGGTTATCCCATCTTAGTGTTGGCGAGATTTGCGAGGTACAATGCCATGCATGGTCGTTTAAAAAATTTTCCCCAAAGAGGTGTCGCAATTCGGGACACTGTTTAGACTCGGCTATGAAAAAAAATTAAACATTGAGTTTAACTTGATTCGAAAATCACTCATCGATGTACGAGAAGTTTGCCCCTGCTTGGTTCCTGGTGTTTTTAAATATTTGGGTAATGAGAAGTGCTTTTAGGGGAGACATGGCACCTCAGACATTTCGACTCAAATATGAATATCAAATTCGTGCTGCACTTCCAAATCCCTTTAATTTGAGCCCCATATTGGCATGGCCGGCAAATTTGAAGTTCACGTAAAGGGGGTGCTTTAGAGCGTACCCCAAAACACTTGGCTCAAAAAATTGGATATCAAATTCGTTTTCTACTCTCAAATACCTTTTATTTGAGTCCCATATTGTCATAATGGGTCAAATAACCCATTTGACGTAACTTTAGGAGTAGAAGCGCCACCTAGACTTGAACGCAAATTTTAATGTCATATTCGTAATCTACTCCCTAATACCTTTCATTTGAGTTCCATATAGCCATGGTTGGCTCATATGCCCATTTGGGGGTATTTGGGGGTGGCAACCTCCCATTACTTGGACCTAATGTTTTGTGCCATATTTGTAATCTACTGCCTAATACTTTTCATTTGAGTCCCATATTGACATGAACTTCGAATATATCTGCTTAGAGGAGTTTTGGGATTGGGGGCCCTCTAGGTGCTTGGACCCAAATTTTAATACCATATTCGTTTTCTGGTCTCCAATACCTTTCATTTGATACCCTTATTGTGCCCATCCGATCAATTTCGGATATGGGTGGCGTTTTTGGGGCAAGGGGGAGGGTCCGCCTCCTACCGATATCAAAAAATTATGTAACCTATGTTTCCTTCCAGACAAACGTACACAATCTATGAAAATTTTAAGAAAATCTGTTCAGCCAACTATCATATAGTCATAATGGATCTAATGGCGTTTTTGGGTTGGCGTGACCCCCTATACTTCTTTGTATGCCAGATTCGAAATCTACTCCCGAATACCTTTCATTTGAGCCCCATATTGAAATGAACGTTCATTATGTCTGTTTGGGAGAGTTTTGGGGTTGGGGCGGCCCGATGGGTACTTAGACTCAAATTTTAATACCATATTCGTATTCTACTCTTCAATACCTTTCATTGGGTACCAATATGGTTACCAATCGGTCAACTTTTGATTTTGGATGATCTTTATGGGTAATGGGGGAGGGACCGTCCCCCTTCCCATATCGAAATATTATATAGCCTATATTTCCATCCAGAACAACCTACACAATATGTGAAAATTTCGAGAAAATTGGTTCTGCTGTTATTCAGTCTATACGGAACAACCAAACCGAGTGCTATATATCCGTGATTTTGTATGGCAGATTCGAAATCTACTGCCGAATACCTTTCATGCGAGCCCCATATTGAAATGAACGTCCAATATGTCTGTTTGGGAAATTTTTGGGTTGTGGCGGCCCGATGGGTACTTAAACTCAAATTTCAATACAATATTCGTGTTTTATTCTCCAATACCTTTCATTGAGTACCTATATCGTCGCGATGGGTCCACTTTTGATTTTGGCTGGTGTTTTCGTGTAATGGGAGAGGGTCCGTCCCCCTTCCGATATTGAAATATTATATAGCCTATATTTCCATCCAGACCAACCTACACAATATGCGAAAATTTCGAGAAAATCGGTTCTGCCGTCTTTTAGTCTATGCGGAAGAAACAAACCGAGTGTCATATATCCGTGATTGGCTAACGTGCCCATTTTGGGCTTTTTTGTGTGGGGGTGCGTTGACCCCCTACACTTCGACATGAATTTGTATGCCAGATTCGTTATCTACTCCCTCATAATTTTCATTTGATACCCATATTGTCCTTATCGGTCCACTCTTGATTTTGGGTGGTGTTTTTGGGGCAAATAAGGTGGAGGGTTCGCCCCCTTCCGTTATCCATAAGTTATAAAGCCTATTCCTACTTCCTGACCATATTCGTAATCTACTCCGGAATACCTTTCATTTGAGTCCAAGATGGTCGTTATCGTCAAATAAACCTATTTTAAGGGGTTTTGGGTCTGGGGCGACCCCCAGGTACTTGAACCCAACTTTTATTATGAAATTCGTACTCTTGTCTTGAATACATTTCATTTGAATCCCATACTGTGCCGATCGGTCCATTTTTATTTTTGGTTAGTACTTTTGAGGTAAGAGGCTCAAACCTTTAAAATAAGAACAAAATTTGTTTCAGTGTAGGGACAAGTGTCTGGGAATACTTCACTTCCAAAAATCGGTACTTTGCCTTATGCAGGCAGCTGAGATGTAAACCGATGGTCGAATTTGAATAACTTGGCTCTAGAGGGCAAAATGTTAGAGAGATTATAAGTTTACTTTAACAACCTGTATCTCAACCTGTATTGAAGTCGTCATATGAAGATATCACTATGTCTTATTCTACTAATGTCTAGAACAATTTGTACTAATTAATACAATAGTTGTGCACTTATATTGCCATTTGTACCACTGTGCATCGATTATAGCTGCTCAATTGTTTTTCTTTTATTATATTTAATCTCTCTTCCCTTATAGAACAATGCAAGTAAGACAATTGAATTGCAAATTCTGATTGCAAAATTTGACAACGTCACTATGACGTAACCTCTCTTAAGTTTGCAACAACAACAAAAATAATTCTGTGGTTGTTTTGATTGATATAAGTCATTTTTATTAGTAAATCTACAATGATGACAAGCATAATGTTATCATTTCACACCTATGATGAGTGATGAGTGAATGTATGCACAATTATATAAATTTCTGTAGGTAAACATCGACGTTAAGGTTTATCGTCTCTTCGAAAGTGTTATGTGTAGACCATCTTTGGGCACCAAAACGGGGGCTGTGTGAAACATAAACTCAACTTCTTTGCGTGGCATTGTTTCAATGTTGAAATTTGCTAACATTTTCACAAGGGCCGCTTTGCTGTTGAGAATACCCATGCGTTGAGCTGAAAGGACATTGAAATAACCAAAGAATCAATGAGACATTTTACAATAGGAGAGTATAATGACCCACTATTAAGTTCAGCCGGGCCGATTCTTAATTCTTTATGCCCTATAGGGGCTCAAGAAATAAAATCGGGAGTTAGGTTTATAAAGGAGCTATATTCGGTTATGGACCGATTCAGACCATTATTAGCAGGTATATTGAAAATCATAAAAGGAGTTGTTGTATAAAATTTTGAGCTCAATCGGATAAGAATTGCGCCCCATAAAGGCTCAAGTAGTATATTCGGGAGATCAGTTTATATGGGAGCTATATAAGGTTATGAACCGTTTAGGATCGTACTTAGCATGGTTGTTGAAAGTTAAAGAAAAATCAGATAATAATTGCGCTGTCTAGAGACTCAAGAAGTCAAGATTCCATCAGGTTATAAACCAATTTAGACCGTCTAGAGGCTAAAGAAGTGTACATCTAAACATGCACGATATGGCCCACTTACAATCCCAACTGCCCTATACTAATAGGAAATATTTGTGCTAAATATCAAGCGACAAGCTTTATTTCTTCGAAAGTTAGCGTGCTTTCGTCGAACGGACGGACAGATGGGCGGATGAACAGACATGGCTAAATCGACTTAGAATGTCAAGACGATCCAGAATCTATATATATACTCTGCTGGATCTCAGATAAATATTGCGATGTGTTACAAACGGAATGAAGAAAAAATACATCGGACTATATTTTGACATAGCCCCCATATAGACCGATCTGCCGATTTAACCTCTTAGACCTATTAAAGCAATAATTAGTATCCGATTTCGTTGAAATTACCGACACTAAGTTGTGTTACGCCTATCGACATCCTTTTTCAAACATGTATTTAAAGTGTCGAAAGAAGCATTCAAGTGCGGTGCAAGAAATATTTCACCTCTTCTGATCTTCCCGAGGATGGAGTATAACTCTCAAATATGGGCGGGAGCTACAAAATCATCCATGGAGCTACTTGACCGGGTTCAACGGAGAGCGATGGTGTTGATTGGGAACAGTAGGGTATCCAACTCTATTGCTTTCCTTGTACATCGTCGGAATGTGGGTAGCGTTGTATTGCTCTATCGTAGAGATATTCCTCTTCTTAGCCCTGACGTTAGGATGTTCACCAGAAATACAAAACTTGCCTGGAACTCACACCCGTTTATAATTGATTGGCCAGTCGACCGAACCATGCATTACCGAGAAAATTCATTTTTCACCCGAAAATGACTCGATCGATGACGGAATCGACTTCCGGCTAATGTCTTTCCCACCGACATTGACGTTCAGAAATTTAAGACTACTAATAATAAACACTACTCCTTCTTTTCCCCCTCCAACCCTTAACTTTCCTAATTGCCAACGCAATGCAATGCATATATAGGGGACATCCTCTGCGTGTTGGTTATGTGAAAAAAAAATTGGAACAGTAGGTTATGTTAGACTCCTACACAGATCTGATCGTCCCAGATCGGTCTAAATTTTGATATAGCTACCATATAGACCGATCTCTCGATTTAAGTCCAGGATCCATGAAAGACGCATATATTATCCGATTTCGCAGAAATGTGACACACCGAGTTGTGCTAAGCCCCTTGACATCCATCTTGAATTTGGCCCAAATCGGTGTAGATTTGGATATAGCAACCATATAGACGGATCTCTCGATTTTAGGTCTTAGCCCTATAAAAGGCGCATTTATTGCCAATTTCGCGGAAGATTCTGACAGTATCCGATTTCGCAGAAATTTGGGACAGTAACTTGTGTTAGGCATCTCCATATCCTTTTTCATTACGGGCCAGATCGGTTCAGATTTAGATGTAGCTGTCATATATGTTAGGCTCTTCGATATTCTAGTTTAATTTGACCCAGATCGGTTCAGATTTGGATATAGCGGCCATATAGACCGATCTCTCGAATTAGGTTCTTGGGCCCATAAAAGATTTCGCAGAAATTTGGTATAGCGAGTTGTGCTAGGCTTCTCAACATCCCTGTTCAATATGGTCCAGACAGGTCCAGATTTGGATATAGCTGCCATATATACAGATCTCTGGATTTAAGGTTTTAGACCCATAAAAGGTTAAAGTAATAACCGATTTTGCTAAAATAAGGCACAATGAGTTGCGTTAGGCCCCTCAACATTCGACCCCTGTATGCTTAAGATCAGTATATATTTCAATATAGCTGCCATATAGACCGATCTCTCAGGCGTATTTAATTTAATTTGGTATAGCGAGTTGTGTGAAGCTACTCGACATCCCAGTTCAATACGGTACAGATCAGTACAGATTTGGATGTAGCTGCCATATTAACCGATCTCCCGATTTAAGGTGTTAGGCCCATTAAAGGTGAAATTATTAAACGATTTCGATGAAATTAAGCACAATGAGTTCTCTTAGGCCCTTCGACATTCGTATCGAGTATGGTCAAGATCGGGCTAATTTGAATATAGCTGCCATGCATACCGATCTCCCGATTAAAGTTATTAGGCCCACAAAAGGTGCCTTTTTAATCGATAAATTTGGTACAAAGAGTTGTGTTTAATCCTTACATAGCTATGGGTTCAAAAACGATTTGGGTATCCAAAGTTCGGCCCGGCCGATTGTAATGCTTTTTTACATGTTTTAATTAAATCTTAAACAACTTTCAAATATGTTGCTTAAGAAAATTCCAATATCAATACTTTGCCCAAACAATGCACCTCAAGTTCATGTTCCAGGAGGTAAACATTTGTGTGCCAAATATAAAAATTAATTGGTATTAAAAAAAAAATCAATCTTTGGATCAATTTGATTGAAAATTTCAAAAATTTCAATCATTATTTTAATTGAATATGCAATTCCTTTAATTGAAAATTATTTTAATTACTTTTTCATAAATGTTGATTGATGTAACCATTTTCGTGATTGAAGTAGTTTTAATTAAAAAATTAATTGGATTAATTAATTTTGTGATTGAACTCGTTTTTTATATTTTTGTGTCTACGGTGCCGGGTTTAAAAACGTGCTAAGTTCTTGGAAACCCACTACCATGAATTCTGTTAAAATTTTGCACAAGATAAATTTACTCTGCGTACCAAATGTTTGCCAGACCGGTCGCAACATGAAACTTCTAGGAGCTGTAGAAGTCTAATCGAGAGATCGGTATATATCGGTGCTATGTCAAGATTCGAATCCAGGCGTTCAGCGTCATAGGCTGACACGCTAAACTTTGCGCTACGGGGACCTCCATTGCGGCTTGTTGGGGCTTCACAAGTCAAATTGGCAGATCGATTTATATGGAAGCTATATGTAAATCGGAACCGATATGGCCCATTTGCAATGCCCATCAACCCAAAAGTTCAAGTGGCTAACTTTACTCGTTCGACCGCTATAGTAGAGCTGGCAAACAATCGATAATGGCAACATTCTCTATTTTCGATATTTCTAATTATAAATATCGATAGAATCGATACTGTCGTTAATTTCGCATCACCTCCATTTCAAACGAGGATGAGAAGTAAAATTTAGGAGATCGATGCACAGACCGAATAAAACCAAATTTGATAATGTCAGTTGGAAATCATTAGAGAAATCATTGTACAAAACCTCAAACTAATCGGATGAAAATTGCGCCCTCTATAGGAGCAATGTATATTATAGGATACATTCAGTGGCGGATACATTCAGTTCAGATGACGCTGAACGCCTGGGTTCGTATCCTGGCGAGACCATTAGAAAAAATTTTCAGCGGTGGTTTTCCCCACCTACTGCTGGCGACATTTTGTGAGGTACCATGCCATGTAAAACTTCTCTCCAAAGAGGTGTCGCACTGCGGCTCGCCGTTCGGAATCGGCTATAAAAAGGAGGCCCCTTATCATTGAGCTATAACTTGAATAGGATTGCACTCATTGATATGAGAGAAGTTTGCCTCTGTTCCTTAGTGGAATGTTCATGGACAAAATTTGCATTCCGACAAAAAAATAAAATATCGATATTTTGCCAGCTCTACACTATGGTGAGTTCGCCCAACGGAAGGATGGACGGACTTGCTCTGATTGACTCAGAATGTCGAGACGATCAAGAATATATACACTAAACGGGCCGCCGATCAATATTTCGAGTTGTTACAAACGAGATGACTAGATTACTACACCCCCCATTCAATGGTATTGGGTATAAAAGGCAAACATTCTTCATCCATAGAATCTTACCTATACAATGTCTAGGTCCTTCACCAAATGGCATATAAGCCACAGGATCATAGTCTTTAGAGTCATCGGCATAACGCTCCGGCTTATAGTCCATGGGTTTGGGAAAATATTGAGGATCTCTGTGCATGGCCAACAAGGATATAATAATTCCGGTACCCTTTGATATGGTCAGGTTCGAATCAGGCACTTGGTACTCTTGAGTGCATTTGCGATTGAGGAAAGGCAAAGCGGGATATTTGCGGGTAGTTTCTGGAATGTGGAAAACAAAGCTATAAAATCTCTTACTAATTAATCCAAAGAAAAAAATTACAAACCTTTAACACACAAATCCAAATATTTCATATCCTGTATGGCCTCATAAGTTAATTGCCCATCTGGCTTAAGATCATGCTTCTGCAGTATCTCATCAACCTCTTTTTGGGCTTTGGCCAATATTTCTGGATACATGGCCATTTCATAGAGTGTAAATGATATGGTAGCAGCTGTGGTCTCTGAACCCGCTACATAGAATAGGAATGAATTTGCGGCTATCATATCAATGGACATGTAAGCTTTTGTATGTTCAGATTTGGCTTTCGTGGCTTGCCATTTGTCATTTTCTGAAATTTGGCCTGTATTTCTTAGCTCTATGAAAAGCTGTAGCAAATCTTTGCGGATAACACCATTTTTTTCCCGAAACTCAATGGTATGTTGGATTATATCTCTAAGGCGTTGGGTGACGGGATCATGTACCCCCAGAAGGGATAACAATTTAGCTGCACTGTAAAAGTTGGCTTTTAAGGGATTCAATCATAGGTGTTTTGTGTTTAAACTACTTACGGTGGACACACAAAATTCATCAAATTACGCAAACGCTGTATGGTGGGAGCATTTTCTTGGCCCACCAAACGATCACTCAATTCGCGAAATTCATTGCCAGGATTTGAGAAGCTGTCCACATCCAAACCAAAGATAACCGATCCTATGATGTCTACGGCATAGCTATAGGCGAAATAAAATCAGTTATTTAGTTGCATTTCATTTGGAACAACTTACGTTGTCATCACTGTTTTAATATTCAAATTGTGGCTTTGACCATCCTCCAGAGTATTGGCCAAATATTTGATCATCTTATCACCCACTTCGTCCACAGTCTCAAACATTGCCTTTAGTTTCCCCGAAGAAAATGAAGGTGCCAATTTAGTTCTTAATGTACGCCATGATTGCCCTTCCAAATTGAAGAGATTCGCTGAGAAAGGATCATTCTTTTCATCCACATATATGCCGCGATCATGGAAACTTCCGAAATCCGAGGTCAAAATTTGGCGCACCAGTTCAGCATCTCTCACCAATAGCGAGGGTTTGAAGAACATATAAATGCCCACTACCTTATCGGCTGCAAATTTCTCATAGAGGTCTGCCATGATCAGGCCAAAGTGTCGTTCTTTGCGAAATACTTTGGTCAGAGATCCATAAGGTATCACAGGTTCATCGGTGGCCAATCCCAAACGCTGCCATTTGGAGTAATGACGTTTGATGAGTACATACAGGGCAGACACACCCAGTATCAATAGAATTGTCAGCATTGTTTGTGAAGAGTAGCTGTAGCTGCTGTAGTTGTTGCACTGGCGCACGTCTTATCTAGAATGCGTTTCGTTAAACACTGAATGTATGAATTGCTTGCCAAGTAGCCTGTCTGGTCTGGTAAAATATTTCAAAATAAAGGGTGATTTTTTTGAGGTTAGGATTTTCATGCATTAGTATTTGACAGATCACGTGGGATTTCAGACATGGTGTCAAAGAGAAAGATGCTCAGTATGCTTTGACATTTCATCATGAATAGACTTACTAACGAGCAACGCTTGCAAATCATTGAATTTTATTACCAAAATCAGTGTTCGGTTCGAAATGTGTTCAAATTTTGACAAATTTTGTTCAGCGATGAGGCTCATTTCTGGTTGAATGGCTACGTAAATAAGCAAAATTGCCGCATTTGGAGTGAAGAGCAACCAGAAGCCGTTCAAGAACTGCCCATGCATCCCGAAAAATGCACTGTTTGGTGTGGTTTGTACGCTGGTGGAATCATTGGACCGTATTGCTGTTGGACGCAACGTTACGGTGAATGAACACATTTCGAACCGAACACTGATTTTGGTAATAAAATTCAATGATTTGCAAGCGTTGCTCGTTAGTAAGTCTATTCATGATGAAATGTCAAAGCATACTGAGCATCTTTCTCTTTGACACCATGTCTGAAATCCCACGTGATCTGTCAAATACTAATGCATGAAAATCCTAACTTAAAAAAAATCACCCTTTACTATGGCGTTGTTGTTGTTATTTCAAGATGTCTGAGGAATGATTGGAGCAAAGTTTAAATTATTTTTAAATGTCACTATCATTAAGATAGTGACATTCGAAAAATCTTCGACTAAAATAGAATCATTAAAGTTATGAGAACAACATCGATTGATTTACTTTGCTTAGGGTTATCAACTGACCAAAATATTCTAGGTATGGAAAAATATGTTAAAAGTCTTCATATGTCTGTATGTCATTAAGGTGGACCGCTAGATTTTTTGTTTGGGCTCCTTAAATACGTAAATTTGTATGATTGTTGCAAAAACAACATTAGATGAATAGCTAAATCATACACAGATCAACGTTAATATCAACGAACATGTCAACGCATTGCCAGTCATACACACACCGATGTATATACATATGAATGGCTGGCACGTGCATGCTAACGATTAGATTACAGTCGTCTCTTCGTTTTATGCTGTTTCTTTTGATACTGCTGCTGCTGAAGATTCTAATGCTTTGAATGGCACAGTGGCTTCTGGGAACAGGCACAAAATAGGTGTTTTTTTATCCACTAACATACGATGGGGGGTGAACTAATCTAACCATTTCGCTTGTAACACCTTAAATATTGATCTGAGACCCCATCTTATATATAACAAGTAAAAGCGTGCTAAGTTCGGCCGGGCCGAATCTTATATACCCTCCACCATGGATCGCATTTGTCGAGTTCTTTTCCCGGCATCTCTTCTTAGGCAAAAAAAGGATATAAGAAAAGATTTGCTCTGCTATTAGAGCGATATCAAGATATGGTCTGGTTTGGACCACAATTAAATTATATGTTGGAGACATGCGTAAAATGTCAGCCAATTCGAATAAGAATTGCGCCCTTTGTGGGCTCAAGAAGTAAAATAGAGAGATCGATTTATATGGGAGCTGTATCGGGCTATATACCGATTCAGGCCATAATAAACACGTATGTTAATGGTCATGAGAGAATCCGTCGTACAAAATTTCAAGCAAATCGGATAATAATTGCGACATCTAGAGGCTCAAGAAGTCAAGATCCCAGATCGGTTTATATGGCAGCTATATCAGGTTATGAACCGATTTGAACCATATTGGGCACAGTTGTTGGATATCATAACAAAATACTACGTGCCAAAATTCATTCAAATTGGATAAGAATTGCGCTCTCTAGAGGCTCAAGAAGTCAAGAACCAAGATCGGTTTATATGACAGCTATATAAGGTTATGGACCGATTTTAACCATACTTGGCACAGTTGTTGGATATCGTAACAAAACACGTCGTGCAAAATTTCATTCCAATCGGATAAGAATTGCGCACTCTAGAGGCTCAAGAAGTCAAAACCCCAGATCGGTGTATATGGCAGCTATATCAGGTTATGAACCGATTTGAACCATACTTGGCACAGTTGTTGGATATAATAACAAAACACGTCGTGCAAAATTTCATTCCAATCGGATAAGAATTGCGCACTCTAGAGGTTAAAAAAGTCAAGACCCAAGATCGGTTTATATGGCAGCTATATCAGGTTATGGACCGATTTGAACCATACTTGGCGCAGTTGTTGGATGTCATAACAAAACACGTCGTGCAAAATTTCATCCCAATCGGATAAGAATTGCGCTCTCTAGAGGCTCAAGAAGTCAAGACCCAAGATCGGTTTATATGACAGCTATATAAGGTTATGGACCGATTTGAACCATACTTAGCACAGTTGTTGGATGTCATAACAAAACACGTCGTGCAAAATTTCATCCCAATCGGATAAGAATTGCGCACTCTAGAGGCTCAAGAATTCAAGACCCAAGATCGGTTTATATGGCAGCTATATCAAAACATGGACCGATATGGCCCATTTACAATACCAACCGACCTACACTAATAAGAAGTATTTGTGCAAAATTTCAAGAGGCTAGCTTTACTCCTTCGGAAGTGAGCGTGCTTTCGACAGACAGACGGACGGACGGACGGACAGACGGACGGACATGGCTAGATCGACATAAAATGTTGCGATAATCAAGAATATATATACTTTATGGGGTCTCAGACGAATATTTCGAGTAGTTACAATCAGAATGACGAAATTAGTATACCCCCCATCTTATGGTGGAGGGTAAAAAAATCAATTTGTGTTTGTTTGTAGGTTTGTTTGTATGTGTGTGTGTTCCTTATAGACTCAGAAACGGCTGAACCGATTTTATTGAAATTTTCACTGATGGTTCATAATGATCCCGTGGTAACATTTTTTGATATCTGAAGGGGGAGCGGACCCTCCCCCTTACCCTAATTTTCAGAAACGCCAGATCTCAGAGATAGATGGTGCGAGTTAAGCGAAATTTTATGTGCTCACATATAGTATCCCTATAAATAAAAATTTGGTATCCAAATTTCGGATGGGGTACCCAGGGGGGTGCCCCACCCTAAAACCTACCAAAAATATATTTAGACCAATCACGGCAATATGGGACTCAAATGAAAGGTAGTTAGGATAAGAAAACGTATCTGATATCCAATTGTCGGACCAAGTGTTAGGGGGACCACCCCAAGCCCCAAAACACCCCTAAATCGGACATATTTACCGACCATGGCAATATGGGACTCAAAAATAAAAATTTGGTATCCAAATTTCGGATGGGGTACCTAGGGTGGGCGCCCCACCCTAAAACCTACCAAACATATATTTAGACCAATCAGGACAATATGGGACTCAAATGAAAGGTATTTAGAATAAGAAAACGTATATGATATCCAATTGTCGGACCAAGTGTTAGGGGGACCACCCCAAGCCCCAAAACACTCCTAAATCGGACATATTTACCGACCATGGCAATATGGGACTCAATTAAAAGGTATTTGCAAATAAAATACGAATCTGATATCCAAATTTTGGACAAAGTTTCTGGGGGTACACCCCTTCCCCAAAACACCCCACAAACTTATTTACTGACCATAGCAATATGGGGCTTGAATAAAGATATTTGAATGTGGAATACGAATCTGATATCCAGAAGTGGGACAAGTGTTTGAGGGGCCGTCCATCCCCGAGAATATCCCCCAAAAAGGGACAAATTTACTGCCATAGCAATATGGGGCTCAAATGAAAGGTCTTTGGGAGTAAAGCAAGAATTTGATATCAATATTCGGGAAAGTGTCTATGGGGCCAATCCACCCCCACAACACCACCTAAATAGGAAGTATTTGCTGACCATTGCAATATGAGGCTCAAATAAGAGTTATTTTAGAGTAGAACACGAATCTGATATATATTTTCAAAGCCAAGTCACTGAGTGGCCGCCCCATCCCCCAAAACTCCCCCCAAACAGGTCATGTTTGCCGACTAAGGAAAAATGGAGCTCAAATAAAGGGTATTTGGGAGGAGACCATGAATCTGACATCAACATTCGGGACCAACTGTCTAGGGGACGTCCCACTACCATAGCAACCCCCAAGTAGTATTTGCTCACCAACACAATTTGGGTCTTCCAGACTGTGGAGCGCGATACTCATAGTTTTTAGGGCCCATACTCCAAACCGGACATATTTGTTGGCTTTTTCAATAAGGGGTTTAAGTGAATGGTATTTGAGATTAGAAACGAATTTGATATCTAATTTTGAGACCAATAGCAATATGGGGTTCAAATATATGAGAATAGAGTACGTTGCTGATATATTTTCAGGGCTTAGTGATTGGTGGACCACCCCACCCCCCAAAACACTCCTAAATCGGGCATATTTACCGACCATGTCAATGTGGAGCTTAAATGAAAGATATTGGGGGGTAAATCAAGAATTGATACCCATTTTGGGGACCAATTTTCTGGGGGTCTACCCCTTTCCCAAAATACCCCACAAACAGCTATTTTTACTGACCATCGCAATATGAGGCTCAAATAAAGGTATTTGGGAGTACAATACGAATTTGATATCCAAATGTAGGACCCTGTATTTAGGGCATCACCCCTTCCCCAAAACACCCCCCAAAGGGTAAACATTTTTCGACCATGCCAATATGTGGCTCAAATGAAAGGTGTTTGACATTACAAAACGAATTTGATAACCAATTTTGGGACCATGTGTTTGGGGGACGCCTCATCCTGTAAACTCCCCCTCAAATGGCAATATGGGGTTTAAATAAATCATATTTGAGAGAAGAGCACGATGCTGATATTTTTTCAGCGCCAAGTGTCTGGGGGACCACCTGTCCCCCGAAAGCACCCCTAAATCAGACATCATGAGAATATATGGCTGAAATGAAGTATTTTAAGAATGAAGTACAACTTACATCCAAACTTAAATTCGTAGACCAATAAAGATCATATGGGATTCAGATAAAGGCACTTGTATTGTTAAACTGTTTGTCAAGAGATATACTATTTTCGCAGCATGGTATTTCACTAAAAGCCCTTTAATTGTCGAGAATAAATATTTAATTTGTTCCGTATAAAGTAAAAGAAGGCGCAACGGAGCGGGCCCGGTCCAGCTAGTACGATATAAGTACAACATACCAGCGTACAGCCCTTGAATGCCATCACACCTTACATGATTGAAAATTCTTCTAAACAAAGATAAAACGTGTCCTATAGTGGTTCTGGTGTGTGGTGATCTTCGGCTTTCCTTTTTCTTTGCAGGAATATCTCCGATCATTGAACTCGCCTCGAAAGAGAAACAAAGCGAAGATATTTTTTTATATAAATTTTGTTAAAAAATTACAAAAAAATAAGTGCGAGGAGTCGACTCCGGAGTCGCAGTCGAACAATCTTCTCCCAGTCGGAGTCGAGTAAAAATTGTTCGACTTATTATTATTTTTTTTTTTTCAGAGCAAATATTTATTTCACACTCATTCAAGTAGCAGATAATTTTTATTTACATTTTAACATTAATTAATTTCTTCTAGATTCCATAATTTTTTAACCAAAAAGGACTTTAGCCTAGAGTGGTAAAATCAAGCGATCCGTTGATTTTGGGAATTTTTTTGATACTAATGCTTGAAATTTTTGGTTTGACCTATGAATAATTGCCTCATCCTTTATCTACATGAGCGAAACAAAATAAATGTGGGTTTCTTATCGCCTGCCTGTCAGAAGTACCTGCTCTTAATGGACAAGCCTAAACTATCAAGCAGCAATAAATGCCTATTCACTGTTGTATAGGGTGATTTTTTAGCTATTATTTTTTTGGAAACGATGGTTCAAATATCAAGCATCTTCAGTTTGTTCTATAATTTAACCATGAATCGTCTTTTAAACGAACAACGCTTGCAAATTATTGCCTTTTATTATCCAAATGTGTGTTCTGTTAAGAAAGTTCCTCGCTCGCTTCTTCCATTTAACGACGAAGCTCCCTTTTGGCTTAATTGGTACGTGAATAAGCAGAATTGTCGATTTTGGAGTTAAGATTAGTCAGAAGCATTGTAAGAGCTACTAATGAATCCTGAAAAAGTCACAGTTGGTGCGGTTTATGGGCTGGTGGCATCATTGGACCGTACTTCTTCCAAGATAATGCGAATCATTACGTTACGTTACGTTACGATATCCAAAATTTTTTTGCAATAGCTTGACTTGCATGACAAGTGGTTTCAACAAGACGGTGTCACATGCAACACAGCACGCGTAACAATGGACTTATTGAGAGGGAGGCGAGTTCGGTGAACATTTTATTTTACGTTCGGAACCGGTCAATTGGTCGCCTAAATCATGCGATTTAACGCCTTTAGACTATTTTTTGTGGGGCTATGTTGAAGCGCATGTCTATACAGACAAGCCCGCTTCAATTGACGCATTAGAAGACTCCATTGAAGCATTTATTCGTGAGATACCGGCTGAAATGTTGGAAAGAGTATGCCAAAATTGGGCTAAGCGAATGGACCATTTGAAACATTAAGTTATTTGGACCGTACTATCGATTCAAATAAAGTTTTCATGAATTTTTCTGAATTTTTGTTTTTGAAAAACTTTTCTATAGATTTTAAAAAATCACCCTTTATGAATGCCAAACATACTCATTCCTCTACCTGTCATGATATGTACCTGAGTGCATATTTTTTTGTGATAAAACTAAGCTATTGGAAAATTGTAATCAGCAGATGCAATCTGTGACCACATTAATTTTAATCCACTTAAGGATGGCCCACAGTGGTATAGAATTAAAATTCATCATGCATATAACTACTTTAGTAATGGTAATTGAAAATAGAGGCATTTTAGCTTATTTAAAAACTTTGTTGAAAGTTTTGTACTATAACAAGTAGGGGAAGGCAAAGGTCGGGCGTTGCCGACTATATAACACCTTACACCTACCCTATAAGTGAAAATTGAGAGCGATATTTAATTGTGAATCGAACTTGATGAAGGTTTTCAGATAGTTTAAAACTAATTCATATCAAATTTCGAACAAATGTAAAGAAATTTAGTAACTGCGATATGCATGAAATTTAGTAACTGGATATGCATGGACATTAGGGTGTCCCAAAAACCAAAAATTTTGTTTTTTGAAACGCGTACCCTCCATTTTTCCCTCTTTTGATACCAATAAGCAAAATACGTTTATGGTGATCAGTTAACAATAATCCGTGCCTCCACGACATCTAAAGTTGGATGTATTCGTTTTCAATTGGGTATTTTATATGCTATAATAAAATTGGTGCACTAAGTATACATTAACATGGAATTTATTACAAAACCACAAACTGCACCCTGCACTACTACTGTAGATGTGAAAAAATGTGCAGTTCGATTCAGAAATTCCTGATGATCCGGCTTAGCCATGTCCGTCTGTCCTCATATCCTTTCTGTGCTGATAATCCGTTTGTCGTTTTTTATACCCTCCACCCTTAGATGTGGGTATATTAATTTTGTCATTCCGTTTGTAACACTTCGAAATATTCGTCTAAACCACCATAAAGCCATTGAGCTTTTAGAGGGTGCAATTGTTATCCGACCGTTTTGAAATTATGCGAATTTTGTTTTGGTATGACTTCCAACAACTGCGCCAAGTACGTTCTAAATCAGTCCATATCCTGATATAACCTCCATATAAACCTATCTCCCGATTAGATTTCTTCAGCTTCTAGAGGGCATAATTCTTGTTCGATTTGGCTAAAATTTTGCATGAGGTGTTTTTTTAAGACTTGCAACAACTGTGGTAAGTATGGTCTAAATCAATACTTAACCTGATATAGCTGCCATGTAAACCGATCTCTCGATTAGACTTCTTGAGCCTATAGAGGGCGCAATTGTTATTGTTATTGTTTTGAAGTTATGCGAATATCGTTTTGGTATGACTTCCAACAACTGCGTCAAGTTTGGTCGAAATCAGTTTATGTCCTGATATAGCCTCCATATAAACCCATCTCCCGATTTGATTTCTGCAGCTTCTAAAGAGCGTAATTCCTGTTCGATTTGGCGATTAGACTTCTTGAGCCTATAGAGGGCGCAATTGTTATCCGATGGTATTGAAATTTTGCACATATCGTTTTGGTATGACTTCCAACAACTGCGCCAAGTATGTTGTAAATCAGTCCATATCCTAATATAGCCGACATATAAACCAATCTTCCGATTAGATTTCATCAGCTTCTAGAGGGCGTAATTCTTGTCCGATTTGTCTGAAATTTTGCATGAGGTGTTTTTTATGACATACGACTACTGTAGTTAGTATGGTCTACACCATTCAATAACCTGATATAGCTGCCATATAAACTGATCTCCCGATTAGACTTCTAGAGCTTCTGGAAGGCGCAATTCTTATCGGATTTGGCTGAAATTTTGCATATGTCGGTATGACTTCCAAAGACGGTGCCAAAATCGGTTCATTCTGAGCCTCTTGAGGGCGCAATTATTAATCAACTTGCCTGACATTTTGGAGCTGATATTATTCTTTGATTTGTATGTCGAGACCTACGGTCCATATCGGTCAATTACTTGATAAAGCTCATATATTCGTATATTCGAAAAATAGTTCGTACAGGGTGGCTGATGAAAGCCGCTACCAAAAAAAAATGTAATAACTTTTTTTCTATTTAATAATAATAATTTAATAATTAATTTAATTAATTAATTAATTAATTTAATTAATAATAATTTAATAATTAATTTAATAATTTAATTTAACATGAATAAAAGAAAAATGTATTCCATACACCGAAAAAAAAATGTAGCAATATTCATCATTGTAGCAATATTCATCAGCCACCCTGTAGAACTTGATAATTGCGGTCCATGGTGGAGGGTATATAAAATAAGACCGAACTTAGCACAGCGCAATATAAATATCTGGTTATGAAGAATTTACCAGATTTAAAGCCGCATTGATAGGTGCCAATTATCTCTTTGACTTAAGGTTTTAATCTTCCACACAGTACGCTCGGGAGTACATTGTATGAGTTGCAAATTTACAATTTGCAACTATGCTATCATCGTCATACAGCTCGTGATTCACACGACGCCTATATTCGCCATTAAATCAAACTGGTCCATATATTTTACGATGAATCTTTATCTCAGTTGGCACATTCCGTCTTGTCTCCTTTCATGTGTACGGGACATAGTACGCTGAGGTTCCAATAATCGGGTATGCGTTCTTCTAGCCAGATCTCGCAGACAAGCTTATGCATACGCCTTATCAGCATGTCGCCTCCGGGCTTAAATAGTACAGCGCGCAACCCGTCGGCTCCTGCTGGCTTGTTGTTCTTAAGTCGGGTCACTGCTACTTAAACCTCATTTTGACTGGGGGTAAAAATGCTATACCATCGCCAGGGATTGGTTCTGCGGTATCCTCTTCGGCGCCATCGTCGGACACTAGCAGTTGAGTAAAATGTTCTTCCAATATCCTCATCGCGCAATCTGTATTAGTTACAAGATTTCCTTCTTTGTCTCTGCACCAAAGGCATCGGTTGTCTCATCGGTTCGCTCACACTCACGTCTTTCCATTTCCTTTTCTATCTGCAGAGTACACATTTCTCCTCTCTATTTTTCTCCAATACCTCTCCTTTACCTCTTCTTCAACTGGCACATTGCTACTGATTTCAGGGTTGCTCTTTATGCCGCATTCTTGGCTTCGGTGGCATCCCGACACTCTTGGTCATACCATGGGTTTCTTAGTGAGGCGTCCGGTCCCCAATAACGGATTTCGCGGCATTTTCCATGAATTGGGCAATGGTTTGCCACAGCGCGATTATATCATCGGAACAAGAAGTGCTTTCATCAAGCAGTTGGGTCAGGCGAGTAGAGTGTGCCGTTGCCATCTATTGCGTTTGCAGCTTTACAGTGTTCAGCTTCCCTGCAGTGTCAGATGTTCAAACGGGTGCGAACCTTTGCTGCAATAAGGTAATGATCCGAATCTATATTCGCTCCTCGGATCGATCGTACATCTAACAAAATCTGGTGCTGCTAACATGTTTTTTGCCGCGGCGAAATCTATTAGCTTCAACCCTTAATCGAACGTTATCTCATGGAGGCTAAACGTTTCGACTGTTGGACCAAAGATGCTTTCCTTTCCTATCTTCGCGTTTAAATGTCTCAGAACGATTTTAATATCATTGATGAAGAAGCGGTCCTATTCTCCCTCTAGGCGCTCGTAGAAAATCTCCTTGGTCTGCTCGTCCTTGTCTACCGTCGGGGCATGCGCACATATAAGGCTGATATTGAAGAATTTGGCTAGAAGAGGCTAGCCATAATGCACATATATGGCTAGCCTCTCATCCACCGGAGTTAAGCTTGAGACAAGATGTTTTTGTCTCCGACTAACCACAAATCCACAGCCAAATTCATGCTTCGTGTTGGCAGCTACAGTACAGTTCGTCACCGTTTCTTGTTGTCATTCCCATACCATTCCAAGTCCATTGCACTTCCTGTAAGGCGGTAATATCTGCCTTGTACTTCTCCAATACATCCGCCAGCGCGTGTACCACACCTTCTCTATAGAGAGTGCGGACATTCCTGGTATAAATCCGCAAATTATGGTTCTTTTTACGTTTGCATCGGTCATCAACTTTAGGGGGATCCGTTTTTTCTATTCTTTGGTTTCCCAGAGTGATTTTTATAGTTTTCCGGGGGCCGGTTTCTAGCCCAGCGACCCAATCGCATGGGTTTTGTGGAACCGCACATGTATCCTTTACAAATTGGATCAGTTAAAAAATTAATTGAAAATTTCAAAAACTTCAACCAATTTTTAACTGAATATTCAATTCTTTAAGCTGAAAATTTTTTCAATTACAATACTTTTCCAAAAACCGGTGGTTGATATTATCATTAGAATCAGTGATTGAATCAGTTTCAATTAGAAAAAACTTAATTGGATCAATTAATTTCGTGATTGGAAATGATTTTTATTTTTTTTTTCAGTGTAGGGTATTCAAATTTATCATCTTCATATAGCCAAAATATTCAATGCTGACTGACTAATTGTTATTCAATTTTGCTTATGAACTATGGGCATATTAAATGGTTTTCACATTTTCTTCATTTTCTCTTCGATAGAGGAATGTTTAAGCCATCTTTCGGCACTAAAACCGGAGCAGTATGAAAGACAAATTCAATTTCTTTACGTGGCATTGGTTCAATATTGAAATTGGCCAAAACTTTCACTAGAGCAGTTTTACTGTTTACTATACCCATGCGTTGAGCTGAAAGGAAAAAAAGAAAGTAAGAATTACTAAGATGTAAAAGGAGTACTAAGTTCGGCCGGGCGGGAATTTTATATACCCTCCACCATAGATCGCATTTGTCAAGTTCTTTGCCCGGTATCTCTTTATAGGCAAACAAAGGATAATGGATTTCTATGCTATCCATTACCCTTATCGGGGTCCTTACAAGGCTCAAGCCATGTTTGGCCCCTATTCGAGCTGATATCGTTTAATATGTTTATTCCTTAGTTTGGAGCACATCCAATTGAGGGGGAGTTTTTTACCGTTAGAGGGACTCTGTGGAACAGCGAAGAAAGCGGTAGAATGACGAAAGTCCTATGGGGAGTTCCGGATCGTGAGCGGACGAAGGTATTACTGAAAGGAAGTAAGACGGAGGTCAGTATAGCTTTTGGTATCGTAACGGGATACAAAGGACTATAAGCTCACTGATGTAAAATCGGCGCCACAAGTGATAGCATGGGTAGGGCATGTGGGGAAGATGATGAGGGGTAGGAGCATTTCCCAGGTCATTGCCCAGAGTTTGCGGCAAAACGACACCGATACTTAGATGGGGACACAATACCAGACATGAACCAACTTAAGGGCGTGGCATGGCAAACAATTAAGGATTTTGTCCTTCGAAAAACTCGAATTTGCCCATAAACATTCCATTAAGAAACAGGGGCGAATTTCTCACAAATCAATGAGTGCTGTCCGATTCAAGTTTAAGCTTCCTCCTTTTTATAGCCAAGTCCGAACGGAGTGACGCAGTGCGACACCTCTTTTGAGGAGAAGTTTTTACATCGCATAGTACCTCACAAATGTCGCCAGCATTAGGAGGGGATAAACACCGCTGGAAATTTTATGATGGTCTCGCCAGGATTTGATCCCAGGTGTTCAGCGTCATAGGCGGACATGCTAACCTCTGCGATAGGGTGGCCTCCGTCCGTCCGTCTGTCGAAATCACGATAGAGGTCAAACTCGTAAACCTTGCCGCTTGAAATTTTGCACAGATAATTAATATCGATGTAAGCTTTTGGGGATTGCAAATGGGCCATATGGGTTCAGATTTAGATATAACTCCCATATAAATCAATCCCCGATTTGACTTCTTGGAAGCCGTGATTTTCATCCGATTAGGCTGAAATTTTGCACGTAATGTTCTGTTATGACTACCAACAACTGCGTCACGCTCGGTTTAAATCGGTCAAGAACCTGATATAGCTCCCATATAAACCGATCTCCCGATTTGACTTCTTGAACCCTTACAAGCCGCAATTTTTGTCCGATTTGGCTGACATTTTGAACGTTGTGTTCTGTTATGACTTCCAACAGCTGGGTCAAGTACGATCTAAATCAGTTTATAACCTGGTATAGCTCCCATATAAACCGATCGCCCGATTTGACTTCTTAAGCCCTTACAGGCCGCACTTTTTGTTCGATTTGGCTGAAATTTTGCACGTAGTGTTCTGTTATGACTACCAACAACTGTGCCAAGTATGGTCCAAATCGGTCAAGAACATGATATAGCTCCCATATAAACCGATCTCCCGATTTGACTTCTTAAGCCTCTGGAAGCCGTAATTTTCATCCGATTTGGCTGAAATTTTGCACATTGCGTTCTGTTATAACTACCAATAACTGTGCTGAGTACTGTCCGAATCGATCTATAACCTGATATAGCTCCCATATAAACCGATCTCCTGGTTTGACTTCTTCAGCCACTGGAAGCATCAATTTTCATCCGATTTGGCTGAAATTTTGCACATTGTGTTCTGTTATGACTTCCAACAACTGTGCCTAGTGAGGACCAAATCGGTTAAGAACCTGATATAGCTCCCATATAAACCGATATCCCGATTTGACTTCTTGAGCTCCTGGAACCCACAATTTATGTACGATTTGGCTGAAATTTTGCACATAATGTTCTGTTATGACTTCCAACAACTGTGTCTAGTAAGGTCCAAATCGGTTAAGAACCTGATATAGCTCCCATATAAACGGATCCCCTGATTTGATTTTTTGAGCCCCGGGAAAAAGCAATTTTCATCCGATTTGGCTGAAATTTTGCACATTGTGTTCTGTTATGACTACCAACAGCTGTGCCAAGTATGGTCTAAATCGGCCTACAACCTGATATAGCTCCCATATAAACCGATCTCCCGATTTGCCTTCTTGAGCCCCTGGAAGCCGTAATTTTCATCCGATTTGGCTGAAATTTTGTACGTAATGTTCTGTTATGACTTCCAACAGCTGTGCCAAATCAGTTTATAACCTGATGTAGCTCCCATATAAACCGATCTCCCGATTTGCCTTATTGAGCCTCTGGAAGCCGTAATTTAGGTCCAAATCGGTCTGTATCCAGATATGGCTCACATATTTTAACAGTATCCCTGGTGGTGGGTTCCCAAGATTGGGCCCGGCCGAACTAAGCACATTTTTACTTGTTATAACTTTGCAATAACTCTAACTTACCCACACAATGTCTAGGTCCATCACCAAATGGCATATAGGCAACAGCATCATAATCTTTGGAGTCTTCGCCAAAACGTTCCGGTTTGTAATCAAGAGGATTGGGAAAGTACTGAGGATCACGATGCATGCCCAACAAGGATATTATAATAGCTGTGCCTTCTGGTATGACAAGTTTCGTATCAGGCACTTGATACTGCTTAGTGCATTGGCGATTGAGGAAAGGCAAGGCAGGATATTTGCGAGTAGTTTCTAAAATTATAATAAAATACACTCATAACTTCCAAATTACTTATCGATTTGTCAACAAGAATTCAAACCTTTAACACACAAATCCAAATACTTCATATCCTGTATGGCCTCATAAGTTAAATGTCCATCTGGCTTAAGGCCATACCTTTCGAGTATCTCATCCACCTCGTTTTGGGCTTTGGCGAATATATCCGGATACATGGCCATTTCATAGAGCGTAAATGATATGGTGGCAGATGTCGTCTCTGAGCCGGCCATGTAGAATAGAAACGAATTTGCGGCAATCATGTCTATGGACATGGCCTTCTTAAAATGTTCCGCTTTCGTCTCATTCGTCGTACTCCAGACTCGTTCATTATCTTCGGATATTTTGCCAGTATTTCTGAGCTGAATTAAAAGTTGCAACAAATCTTTGCGTATAACTCCATGCTTTTCACGATACTCTATGGTATGGCTGACTATGTCTCTAAGACGATGGGATATGGAATCTTTGACTCCCATTGAGGATAAAAATTTAGCCACACTATTAATAAAAAATGAAAAATAATCCAAAGCTAAAGATTTTATACGTGTTTTGCTTTCACACTTACGGTGGACTCACAAAACTCGTGAGATTGCGCAAACGCCTTAAAAAGTTGGTTTCCTCATTACCCACCACAAGTTCACTTAGTTTGCGAAATTCATTGTTGGGATTGGAGAAGCTATCAATGTCCAGACCAAATATAACCGAACCTATAATATCGATGGCATAGCTGCCAAGAGAAATTTGATTTGTTATAGGAACATTGCATCAGCCTTTTTAAGGGTTTTCAACTCACTTTGTCGTCACTCGTTTTATTTCCATGTCATGGCTCTGACCATCCTCCAATTCTTTGCCCAAATATTTGATCATCTTATCTCCCACAGCATCCACAGTCTCAAACATAGCCTTCAGTTTTGCCGAAGAAAATGAAGGCGTCAATTTGGTACGCAGAGTACGCCATGATTGTCCCTCCAAGTTGAAAAGACTTGCTGTTAACGGATCATTCTTCTCGTCCACATACAGACCACGATCATGGAAACTTCCAAAATCTGTAGTCAAAATTT
Organism: Stomoxys calcitrans; assembly: GCF_963082655.1. Lineage (NCBI taxonomy): Eukaryota > Metazoa > Arthropoda > Insecta > Diptera > Muscidae > Stomoxys > Stomoxys calcitrans. The sequence continues at coordinate 28,591,660 of NC_081554.1, forward strand.
GTCGCACCAATTCAGCATCTCTCACCAATAGAGTGGGCTTGAAGAACATATAAAAGCCCACCACCTTATCCTTCGTATATTTCTCATACAAATCGGCAATGATGAGGCCAAAGTGACGTTCTTTCCTAGAGAGTTTTGTCAAGGATCCATAAGGTATCAGAGGTTCATCGGTGGCAAAACCCAGACGTTGCCACTTGGAATAATGACGCTTTATTAGCACATATAAGGCTATTAGGCACCAAATCAATAATACTACTAACATGGCTACAATCTTCTTTACTTGTTGTTGGTCAGACACCGTCTACCAAGAATGAGTTTCGTTAAACACTGAATGAATGTTGTACTAAGTGGCAGCATAAATATGGGTTTTTATAAGCCAAAAAATTTTTTTCTTTGCCAAATGATTTGCAAAAATTGCAGATTTTTGCAACAATTTACATTATTGCGAAATAGAAAGTACAACAAAAATTATACATTTATTGAAAATAAACAACAGTTCTAATACATCAAACATCTGCACTAGAGTGTCCCAAAAAAAATTTTTTTGAAACGCTTACCACCAAAATACAATCGGATAACGATAACCCTTGCTGACACTATGTCCAAAGTTCTTAGGGAACCAGTTCAGGATTTTACGTCCTGCCATGAAGTACGTTAGCCAAGTACTTAAATGTCGTGATGATTGCTTAACTAATACGAACTCCACCTTGATTACAAACAAGTAAGAGCGTGCTAAGGTCCGCCGGGTCGAATCTTTTACACCCTCCACCATAGATCGCATTTGTCTAGTTCTCTGCGCGGTATCTCTTTTCAGGCAAACAAGGAATATTGAATAAGAACTGTTATGCTATTGGAGCTATATCAAGTTATAGTCCGATTCGGACCATAAATGAATGCTGAACATTGTAGAAGTCATTGTGTAATATTTCAGTTCATTCGGATAAGTATTGCGCCTTGTAGGGGCTCAAGAAGCAAAATCGGGAGATAGGTTTGTATGGGAGCTGTATCAACCTATTGATCTATTCAGACCATATTAGACACGTATGTTGATAGTCATGAGAGAAGCCGTTGTACAAAATTTCTGCCAAATCGGATGAGAATTGCGCCCTCTAGAGGCTCAAGAAGTCAAGATCTCATATCGATTTATATGGCAGCTATATCAGGTTATATACCGATTTGCGCCACACTAAGCACAGTTATTGGAAGTCATATCGAAACAACTGATGCAAAATTTCAACCAAATCGGAAGAGAATTGCGCGCTCTATTGGCTCAAGAAGTCAAGGTCCAAGATCGGTTTATATGACAGCTATACCAGTTTATGAACCGATTATGAATCATACTTAGTACATTTGTTGGAAGTGATACCGAAGCACCATGTGCAAAATTTCAATCAAATCGGACGATAATTGCGCCCTCTAGAGGCTCAAGAAGTCAAGACCCAAGATCGGTTTATATGGCAGCTATATCAAAACATGGACCGATTTGAACCACAGCGCAGTTATTGGAAGTGACACTGAAACACCATGTGCAAAATTTCAGTCAAATCGGACGAGAATTGCGCCCTCTAGAGGCTCAAGAAGTCAAGACCCAAGATCGGTTTAGACATCAAAACATAAACCGATTGGGCCCATTTACAAGCCCAACCAACCTTCACTAACAAAAAGCATTTTTGCAAAATTTCCAGCGGCTAGCTTTACTCCTTCGTAAGTTAGCGTGCTTTCGACAGGCAGACGGACGGACGGACAGGGCTAAATCGACTTAAAATGGCCTGACGATCAAAAATATTTATACTTTATGGGGTCTAAGGAGCATATTTCGAGATGTTACAAACAGAATGACGAAATTAGTATACCCCCAACCTATGGTTGAGGTCAACCATAGGTTGGGGGTATACTAATTAAATTCGGCCGGACAGAACTTTGGATACCCACAACCTCGGGTTATAAAGGGTGATTTTTTTGAGGTTAGGATTTTCATGCATTAGTATTTGACAGATCACGTGGGATTTCAGACATGGTGTCAAAGAGAAAGATGCTCAGTATGCTTTGACATTTCATCATGAATAGACTTACTAACGAGCAACGCTTGCAAATCATTGAATTTTATTACCAAAATCAGTGTTCGGTTCGAAATGTGTTCATTCATCGTAACGTTGCGTCCAACAGCATCTTTGAAAAAATACGGTCCAATGATTCCACCAGCGTACAAACCACACCAAACAGTGCATTTTTCGGGATGCATGGGCAGTTCTTGAACGGCTTCTGGTTGTTCTTCACTCCAAATGCGGCAATTTTGCTTATTTACGTAGCCATTCAACCAGAAATGAGCCTCATCGCTGAACAAAATTTGTCAAAATTTGGACACATTTCGAACCGAACACTGATTTTGGTAATAAAATTCAATGATTTGCAAGCGTTGCTCGTTAGTAAGTCTATTCATGATGAAATGTCAAAGCATACTGAGCATCTTTCTCTTTGACACCATGTCTGAAATCCCACGTGATCTGTCAAATACTAATGCATGAAAATCCTAACCTCAAAAAAATCACCCTTTACATGTAAACCACTTTTCGTTATAATCCGGTGAAAAATTCACAATTTATGCCCCCATAGCAGCTATATCGAAATATGGTCCGATTTGGACCAAATTCGGCACGAGCATTATTGAGTGGTCTAATAAGTACAATTTGAATTTTGTGGATCAAAATTTTGGTCTATTTGTTTGCTATATCCAAATATACATCGATCTGAACCATATACGACACGGATATCGAGAAGACGCATAAGTCATTGTGTCAAATTTTAGAGAAATCGGACTATAAATGCGCCTTTTATGGGGCCAAGACTTTAAATCGAGAGATCGGTCTATATGGCAGCTATATCCAAATCTGAACCGATATGGCCCAAATTTAAGAAGGATATCGAAGGGCCTTACATAACTCACTGTCCCAAATTTCAACGAAATCGGACAATAAATGCGTCTTTTATGGGCCCAAGACTCTAAATCGAGAGATCGGTCCATATGACAGCTATATCCATATCTGAACCGATCTATCCCAAGTTTCGGCGAGATCGGACAGCTCATGCGCTTTTTATGGGCCCAAGACCTTGAATCGATAGATCGGTCTATATGGCAGCTAGAGAGAGATCGGTCCATATGACAGCTATATCCATATCTGAACCGATCTATCCCAAGTTTCGGCGAGATCGGACAGTTCATGCGCTTTTTATGGGCCCAAGACCTTGAATCGATAGATCGGTCTATATGGCAGCTATATCCAAATCTGGACCGATTTGTGCAAAATTGAAGAAGGATGTTGAAGACCCTAACAAAACTCACTGTCCCAAATTTTTGGCAACACAACTCACTATCCCAAATATCGGCAAAACCGAACAATAAATGCGCCTTATATGAGCCCAAGACCTTAAATCGAGAGATCGGTCTATATGGCAGCTATTTTCCAATCTGAATCGATCTGAGACAAATTGAAGAAGGATGATGAAGGCCCTAACAGAACTCACTGTTCCAGATTTTGGCAACACAACTCAATATCTCAAATTTTGGCAAACTAGTTGAATAAATACGCCATTTATGGGTCCAAGACCTTAAATCGAGAGATAGGTCTATATGACAGCTATATCTAAAACTGGACCGATCTGGGCCAAATTGAAGAAAGATGTCGAGGGCCCCAACACAACTCAGTGTCCCAAATTTCGGCGACATCGGACAATAAATGCGCCTTTTATGGGCCTAAGACCTTAAATCGTGAGATCGGTCTATATGGCAGCTATATCCATATCATGACCGATCTGAGCCAAACTAAAGAAGGAGGTCGAAGGTCCTAGTACAACTCACTGTCCAAAATTTCAGCAAAAACAGATAATAAATGAGGCTCATATGGGCCTAAGACCCTAAATCGGCGGATCGGTCTATATGGGGGCTATATCAAGATATAGTCCGATTTAGCTCATCTTCGAACTTAACCTGCTTATGGTCAGAAAAAAGAATCTGTGCGAAGTTTCAGCTCAATATCTCTATTTTTAAAGACTGTAGCGTGCTTTCAATAGACAGGCGGAGAGACGGACGAATATGTCTAGATCGTCTTAGATTTTTAAGCTGATCAAGAGTATATATACTTTATAGGGTCGGAAATGGATATTTCGATGTGTTGCAAACGGATTGACAAAATGAATACACCCCCATCCTTCGGTGGTGGGTATAAAAAGTCACAGTTTGGTGCGGTTTATGGGCTTGTGACATCATTGGGCCGTACTTCTGCCAAGATAATGTGAATCGTAACTTAACTGTGAATGGTGAAAGCTACCGTGAGATGATATTCAACCTTTTTTTTGCCCAAAATGCAAGTCAAGAACTTGACATGCATTAAATGTGGTTTCAACAAGACGGTGCCACATGCAACACAGCACGTATAACAATGGACTTATTGAGAGGCGAGTTCGGTGAACGATTTATTTCATGTTCCGGACCGGCAGACTAAATCGTGCTATTTAATGCGCTTAGACAATTTTTTGTAAGTCTATGTTAAAGCTACCTTAGCGATAGGATAGATTGTGGCGCCGGTTTAGCAGCCAATCACCCGGAAAACTTGAGGAGATTTCTTTGAAACAAGTAAAAGTGTGCTAAGTTCGGCCGGGCCGAATCTTGGGAACCTACCACCATGGATTCTGCTTAAAATTTGTACAAAATAAATTTAGCTGAAGGGCATAATTTAAGTCTACGTACCAAACTTCTGTCAAACCAGCAAAAAGCTCTTGGAACCGAACAAGGACGATTGAGAGACCAAGGATGGGGACTATATCGGGTTATAGACTGGCTTGGATCGTATTTGGCACAGATGTTGGAAGTCGTAAAAGAGCACCGCATACAAATTTTCAGCCAAATCGGACAAAAAGAAGAAAACAAATAAAGGCGTGCTAAGTTCGACCGGGCCGAATCTTGGGTACCTACCACCATGGATTTCGCTTAAAATGTACCCTTATTAACTGAGTTTGTATCTAAATTATTTTGGTCTTCAGAAGTCATATCGGGATATCGGTACCTATGGGGGCCTACATCACCTTACTGACCTATTCGGGCAAAACTTGGCACTGATGTTGTAAGTCATAACATAGGTTTCGGGGTCAATTTTAAACCAAAATGAGGTGAAATTTTGGGTTTCTTAAGGATCAAGAAGTCAAAATCAGGGATCGGAGTACATGGGGCTGTTTATATACCAATTCGAATCATTCTTGGCGTGGATGTTGGATAATACAAATTTCAGCCAAATCGGATGAAAATAGTTGCTTTTAAGGGCCCAAGAAGTCAAATCCCGGAATCGGTTTATATGGGGGCTTTATCAGCTATAGACGACTAGGATAGTACTCGGCACGGATTTTGGAAGTCATGACACAAGTCTTTTCTTCCAATGTTCAACCAAATAGGATGGAAATTGAGGCTACTCGGGGCTCAAGGAGTCAAATCAGGGGATCGGGGTAGATGGGGATTGTAGCTGTTTAATACCGATTCCAATCATTATTTGCGTGAATGTGGGGGCTATATCAGCTATAGACGACTAGGATAGTACTCGGCACGGATGTTGGAAGTCATAACACAAGTCTTTTCTCCAATGTTCAGCCAAATCAGATGAAAATTGAGGCTTCTAGGGGCTCAATAACTTAAATCAGGGGATCGGTATATATGGTAGTTATATCAGTTTATAGACCGACTATGATTTTACTTGGCATGAATGTTGGAAGTCATAACACAAGTCTTTGCTTCAAATTTCAGCCAAATCGGATGAAAATTGTGGCTTCTAAGGGCTCAAGACATCAATTCCGGGGATCGGTTTATATGGGGGCTGTATCTGTTTATAGAACGATTCGGATCATACTTGGCATGGATGTTGGAAGTCATAACACAAGTCTTTGATCCAAATTTCAACCAAATCAGATTATAATTGAGGCTCCTATTGCAAAATTTTGAGAAGATCTTTTGATAGACTAAGGGTGAAAAAAATATCCACCTATCGTACAATGAATGAAATGCATGAAAAACAACGTTTTAACAAATTTTTATTTTAATTGCAAAAAATCTTTTTTAGAAAAGCTTAAGCACTAAAATAATTGTTATTTATTTTTTATTTCAGGTATGTTCTATTTTACAAAGTGATGTGCTATTATTCTATGCCAGGAGTATAGGTAAATATTGTATTTATTTATTTGTACAAAGCTGTTGCCAATAATAATGTTCATCAAATTTTCTATGAAAATTCGATGTTGATCAAATTTTCTATGAAAATTCGATGTTCATCAAATTTTCTATGAAAATTCGATGTTCATCAAATTTTCTATGAAAATTCGATGTTCATCAAATTTTCTATGAAAATTCGATGTTCATCAAATTTTCTATGAAAATTCGATGTTCATCAAATTTTCTATGAAAATTCGATGTTCATCAAATTTTCTATGAAAATTCGATGTTCATCAAATTTTCTATGAAAATTCGATGTTCATCAAATTTTCTATGAAAATTCGATGTTCATCAAATTTTCTATGAAAATTCGATGTTGATCAAATTTTCTATGAAAATTCGATGTTGATCAAATTTTCTATGAAAATTCGATGTTGATCAAATTTTGTATGAAAATTCGATGTTGATCAAATTTACTATGAAAATTCGATGTTCATCAAATTTTCTATGAAAATTCGATGTTCATGAAATTTTCTATGAAAATTCGATGTTCATCAAATTTTCTATGAAAATTCGATGTTGATCAAATTTTCTATGAAAATTCGATGTTGATCAAATTTTCTATGAAAATTCGATGTTCATCAAATTTTCTATGAAAATTCGATGTTCATCAAATTTTCTATGAAAATTCGATGTTGATCAAATTTACTATGAAAATTCGATGTTCATCAAATTTTCTATGAAAATTCGATGTTCATCAAATTTTCTATGAAAATTCGATGTTCATGAAATTTTCTATGAAAATTCGATGTTCATGAAATTTTCTATGAAAATTCGATGTTCATCAAATTTTCTATGAAAATTCGATGTTCATCAAATTTTCTATGAGAATTCGATGTCGATCAAATTTTCTATGAAAATTCGATGTTAATCAAATTTTCTATGAAAATTCGATGTTAATCAAATTTTCTATGAAAATTCGATGTTAATCAAATTTTCTATGAAAATTCGATGTTCATCAAATTTTCTATTAAAATTCGCTGTTCATCAAATTTTCTATGAAAATTCGATGTTCATTAAAATTTCTATGAAAATTCGATGTTCATAAAAGCTATATTTATTACCTGAATTGAAATAGTGATTTGTTTTGAACCTCCCGCCATCCGATCCAAATAAAGTTCAGATCGGACTATATATAGACCGATCTGCCGTTTTAGAGTATGAAACCCAGTGAGTTTTTAAAAGCTTCCCGACATCTGATCCATATATGGTTTAGATCGGAAGATATTAAAATACTGGCTGAGCCGGTCCGCTTCGCTGCGCCTTCTTTAACTCTCTCTCATATCTTTTTAAGGTGGCGACACTTCACCCTGAATGTGGATATCAAATTCGAGCCATTGTAGCCTATAACGCTGAACGCGTTCGAATCCTGGCGAGAACATCGGACAAAGCGGTGTTTATCCTCTCTTAATGTTCACGACATTTGCGAGGTACATTGCCATGCATGGTCATTTAAAAAATTTTCCCCAAAAAGATGTCGCACTGCGGGACGCCGTTCGGATTCGACTTTCAAAACAGGTCCCTTATCATTGAATTTAAACTTGTATCGGATAGCACTCATTGGTGTGTGAGAGTTTGCCCCTTCTCGATTCCTGGTGGTAATGTTCTTCCTAGGGTAATGTTCTCATAAGGGGGAGGGATGGCACCTCAGATATTTCGACTCAAATATGGATATCAAATTCGTGCTGCACTTCCAAATCCCTTTGATTTGACCCCATATTGCCATGGACGGTAAATATGAACCGTTTGGAGGGTGTTTTGGGGCTGGAGCGGCCACCGGCACTTTGCACTGGAAATAGATATCAAATTCGTTCTTTATTCCAGAAGGAACTGAAGCTCAGTTTAGGGGGTGCTTAGGGCGTACTCCAAAACACTTGGAGCCAAGTGGATATCAAAATCGTTGTCTACTCTCAACTACCTTTCATTTGAGTCCCATTTTGACATAATGGGTCAAATAACCTATTTGACGTATCTTTAGGAGGAAAAGCGCCACCTAGACTTGAATGCAAATTTTAATGTCATATTCGTAATACTCCCTACTCCCTAATATCTTTCATTTGAGTACCATATATCCATGATTGGCTATATGCCCATTGGTGGCTATTTGGGGATGGGCCATATTTGTAATCTACTGCCTAATACTTTTCATTTGAGTCCCATATTGACATGAGCTTCGTATTTATCTGTTTAGAGGAATTTTGGGGTTGGGGGGCCCGCTGGGTACTTGAATCCAAATTTTAATACCATATTCCTTTTCTGAACTCCAATACCTTTCATTTGATATCCTTTTTGTGCCCATCGGACCACTTTCGGATATGGGTGGCGTTTTTGGGGTAAGGGGGAGGGTCCGCCTCTACCCGATATCTAACAATGATATGGCCTATGTTTCCCTCCAGACAAACGTACATAATCTATGAAAATTTTAAGAAAATCGGTTCAGCCGATTCGTAAGGGGGACGGACCCTCCCCCTTATGCAAAAAAAAACAACTCAAAATCAAAAGTTGATCGATGGGGACAATATAGGTAGCAAATGAAAGGTATTGGAGAGTAGAATACGAATATGGCATACAAATTGGAGTCTAAGAACCCGTCTGACCGGGTTCTCGGGAACTGAATGAAATATGATCCAGACTAGCCTCTATATAACTAATATATGTGGTAGTGGAGTTATAATAAAATAGGATGATTAATATATCCATTGTGATGAGTATCCAAACTTCGGCACTTAACACATTGCTACTGCTTTAAGTGGCTTTTTTTCCAGAGAATGCTTCATATATAAAATTTTGTCAAAATCGGACAAGTTATTGAGGGTCAGGATTTAATGGGTTAAGAAAAAAATAATAAATTGCTGGTATTATATTTTTATTTTTTCACAGTCATGGGAAGATTTGTATAACTCAATTAACATGTCAATGTGATATTTACGTACATTAAACGACATCCAGAGAGGCTTGTTGATTGTTACTTATGCCGCTACTGCAGTGCCGGTTATTTGCCTTTCACTGTAAGACTGTTGTGGTCGTCAGTCTGTTTGCAACAAATGGAAATATTAATTTAGGCTTCCGTTTAGAGCTGCCGGTATAAAATTTGGATCATATTTTGATGGATGAAATAAGACTCACATTTATAACTACTTTAATAACTGGGGGCCAGTGTGACGGCTAGGTTAGCATGTCTGCTGAACACATTGTTTCGAATTTTCGGAAGTACATCAGAAAACTTCTTCAAAGGTGATTATCTTTATAATCTGCTGCTTTATAATCCCAGCCATGTTATTTAAGAGGTTATGAATAGCGACACGTAGTTCAGAACCGCCTAACTCAGGAAGAAAGGAAGAAATGTCTTGAATACCTAGAGGGCATATTTCTTCTTTACACATTTCACATTTCTTATGGTCAACGCGAATGATGTATGGCATCACAAAGTCAACCTTTCTCCACTTTAACTATTCTCTTTTGGTTTTATGTTTAAACAAAACTAGTTCAAGCAATTTTACCACTGTCTAAAAATAAATTCAATTGCACTTGAGAACAGATGATGAAAACTTTATATGATAAGACAAACATTTGAATTAATAAAAATTTGCATTGTTAGAGTTTAAGTTGAAATTCTGAGAAGCAAATCAAATGATTCATCCGTAAATTTCACACAACAAAGCAGGCAAAAATAATCAAAAGCAATTTTAGACCAAATTAATTTTGATTATGCGAAAATATTATCAATGTTGTATTCTTAACAAGTAAAAGCTAAGTTCGGTCGGGCCGAATCTTATATACCCTCCACCATGAATCGCATTTGTCAAGTTCTTTTTTTTTGCTATGCTATTGGAGCTCTATCAAGTTATGGTCCGATTCGGATCATAATGGAATAAATGTTGGAAACCACACCAGAAGTCATTGTATAAATTTCAGCCCAATCGAATAAAGATTTTGCCCTTTGGGGCTCAAAAAGTAAAATAGGGAGATCGTTTTATGGAGGAGCCGTATTAGGTTATAGACCGATTCAGACCATTTTTGAAACGTATGTTGAAGGTCATGGGAGAAGCCGTTGTACGAAATTTCACCCAAATCAGATAATAATTGCGACCTATAGAGGCTCAAAAAGTCAAGATCCCAGATCGGTTTACATGCCAGCTATATCTGGTTATGGACCGATTTGAACCATACTTTGCACAGTTGTTGAAAGTCATAACTAAACACTTAGTTCAAAACTTTAGCAAAATCGCATAGGATTTGCGCCCTCGGAAGGCACACGAAGTCAAGACCCCAGATCGGTTTATATGACAGCTATATCAGGTTATGCATCGATTTCACCCGTACTTAGCACAGTTGTTGGAAATTATAACAAAACCCATCATTGAAAATTTCAGCTAAATCGGATGAGAATTACGTCTTCTAGTGGCTCAAGAAGTCAAGATTCTAGATCGGTTTATACGTTAGCTATATCAAGTTATGGACCGATTTCACCCGTACTTGACACTGTTGTTGGAAATCATAACAAAACACCTCATGCAAAATTTCAGCCAAATCAGATAGGAATTGTGCCATCTAGATGCTCAAGAAGTCAAGACCCCAGATCGGTTCATATGACACCTATATTAGGTTATGGACCAATTTCAACCATACTTAATACAGTGGTTGAAAATCATAAAAAAACCTCATACAAAATTTCAGCCAAATCGGATAAAAATTGCACCCTGAAGTGGCTCAAGAAGTCAAGATCTAATATTGGTTTATATGGCAGCTATATCAAAACATGGACCTATATGGCCCATTTACAATCCCAACTGACCTACACATATAAGAAGTATTTGTGCAAAATTTCAAGCGGCTAGCTTTACTCCTTCGAAAGTTAGAGTGCTTCCGACAGACAGGCAGACAGAACGGACGGATGGACGAACGGACGGACATCGACATAAAATGGCTAGATCGACATAAAATGTCATCACGATCCAGAATATTTATACCTTATGGGTCTGAGACGAATATTTCGAGGAGTTACAAACAGAATGACGAAATTAGTATTCCCCCATTCTATGGTGGAGGGTATCTTATATATATAAAATTCAATTTGTGTTTGTTTGTTTGTTCCGTATAGACTCAAAAACGGCTGAACCGATTACCTTGAAATTTTCACAGATTGTGTAGGTTAGCCTGGAAGGAAACATAGCCTATATAATTTTTTGATATCGGGAGGGGGGCGGACCCTCCCCTTATCCCAAAAGTACTACCCAAAAATAAAAGTGGAGCGATCGGGACAATATGGGATTCAAATAAAAGGTATTCAAGAGTAGAGTACGAATTTCATAATAAAAGTAGGGTCCAAGTACCTTGGGGCCCGCCCCAGCCCCAAAACTTCTTAAAAAAGGTTTATTTGATGATCATGATAATATGGGACTCATATGAAAGGTATTCGGGAGTAGATTACGAATATGGTCAGGAAGTAGAAATAGGCTTTATAATTTATTGATAACGGAAGGGGGCGGACCCTCCACCGTTACCCCAAAACACCACCCAAAATCACAAATCTGCCGATAAGGACAATATGGATATCAAATGAAAAGTATGCGGGAATCTGGCTTACAAATTCATGTCGTAGTATAGGGGGTCAATCTGCCCCCCTAAAAAATCCCAAAATGCGCACATTAGCCAATCACGGATATAAGGGACTCGGTTTGTTTGTTCCGTATAGACTGAAAAACGGCAGAACAGATTTTCCCGAAATGTTGGCATATTGTGTAGGTTGCTCTGGAAAGAAACATAGGCTATATAATTTTTCGGTATCTGAAAAACACAACCCAAAATCATAAGTGGACCGATTGGGACAATATAAGTATAAAATGAAAGGTATTGGAGAGTAGAATACGAAAATGGCATTAACATTGAGTCTAAGTACCCATCGGGTCGCGCCAACCCCGAAACTCCCCCAAACAGTCATTTCAATATGGGACTGAAATGAAAGGTATTCGGGTAGATTTCGAATCTGGCATACAAAATCAGATCGAAGTATAGGGGGTCATGCCACCCCTCAAAAACGCCATTTGACCCTTTATGACTATATGATACTTGGCTGAACCGATTTTCTTAAAATTTTCATAGATTGTGTACGTTTGTCTGGAAGGAAACATAGGCTATATAATTTTTAGATATCGGGTGGAGGAGGACCCTCCCCCTTACCCCAAAAACGCCACCCATATCCGAAAGTGGTCCGATGGGCACAATAAGGGTATCAAATGAAAGGTATTGGAGACCAGAAAACGAATATGGTATTAAAATTTGGGTCCAAGTACCCAGCGGAGAACTTTTTTTTGTGTGGAAATAGCTTTTGTACACACCACCATATGATAGGGTGTATATTCATCATTTAGTCATTGTGTTTTCAACATATCGAAATAGCCATTTTCGACTCTACAAAGTATAGGGTGGTTTTTTAGCTGTTATCTTTTTGTCAACACTAGCTTAAACAGCTTACGCACATTTCGTGTTTTGTTTTCAAGCATCCTCAGTTTGGTCTATAATTTAACCATGAATCGTCTTACAAACGTACAACGCTTGCAAATTATTGAATTTTATTATCAAAATGAGTGCTCTGTTAGGAGAGTTTGTCGGGCGCTTCTTCAATTTTATGGATGAAGCCCATTTTTCGCTCAATGGGTATGTAAATAAGCAGAATTATCGATTTTGGAGTGAAAATCAGCCAGAAGTATTACAAGAAAAAGTCACAGTTTGACACGGTTTACAGGCTGGTGGCATCATTGGACCGCACTTCTTCAAAGATGATGCGAATCGTAACGTAACTGTGAATGGTGAGCGCTACAGTGAGATGATATCCGACTTTTTTTGCCCAAAAGGCAAGAGATTTGCATGACATGTGGTTTCAACAAGACGGTGTCACATGCCACACAGCAAACGTAACGTAACGTCTGTACTTATTGCGAGGCGAGTTCGGTAAACATTTTATTCACGTTCGGGACCGATCAATTGGACGCCTAGATCGTGCGATTTAACTATGTTAAAGCTTATGTCTATGCAGATAAGCCCGCTTCAATTGGCGCATTGGAAGACAACATTGAAGCATTTATTCGTGAGCTAACAACCGAAATATTGGAAGGAGTAAGCCAAAATTTGACTAAGCGAATGGACCATTTGAAGGGCAGTCACGGTCAACCATTAAATTACATGGACCGTAGTATCGATTCAAATAAACATTTCATGCGTTTTCTGAATTTTATGCATTAAGAGCTTTCCTATAGCTCTTAAAAAATCACCCGTTAGAAGTATCTGTGCCACTGTATGTATGTATGTCGCTAAACTAACAGCATGTTACTCTTTAATGTCTTTATATGTATCATATATGATCTTTGATTGGTCTATGAGATCGCTCGGAGGGTTTAAGGCCATTTTAGTTTCCTTTTCATATTCCTCTTGGGATTTTGGGAATGGGACCTCCCAGCAAACATTTCATTGAGCCTCCGAAAAATGGCAGCAATTTGTTTTACTCTCAAATACCTTTTATTGGAGCCCCATATTGTTCAGGTCAGCAAATACGCCTTTTTTGGTGTGTTATGTGGGTGCGGGGGTCTCTAGACACTTGGTCCCAAATGTTGAGATCAGATTCGAGGTCTACTCCCAAATAATTTTCATTTTAGCCACATATTACAATAGTTGACAAATATGTTCGGTTTGGGGGGAGATGCCTAAGGAGTGGGGCGGCCACTCAGAGACTTGGGCCTGAAAAAAGTAACAGATATGTGCACAACTCTTAACAAACTTTTATATGAGCCCACTCTTGCCATATTCGTAAATACGCCCTATTTGGGGGTGTTAAAGGGGGAATACTTGTTCCCCAAAGTTAATATAAGATTCGTGCTCTTCTTACAAATACCTTTCATTGGAGACCCATTTTGCCATAGTCTAAAATTATGTCAAGTCGATTTAGCCTTGTCCGTCCGTCTGTCCGTGCGTCTGTTTGTCGAATGCTCGCTAACTTTCGAAGGAGTAAAGCTAAGCGCTTCAAATTTTGCACAAATACTTTTTATTAGTGTAGGTCGGTTGGGATTGTAAATAGGCCAAATCGGTCCATGTTTTGATATAGCTGCCATATAAACCGATCTTGCGTCTTGACTTCTTGAGCCTCTAGAGGGCGCAATTCTTATCCGATTTGTCTGAAATTTTGCACGTAGTATTTTGGTATCACTTCCAACAACTGTGTTAAGTATGATTCAAATCGGTTCATAATCTGGTATATCTGTCATATAAACCGATCTTGGATCTTGACTTCTTGAGCCAATAGAGCGCTCAATTCTCATCCGATTTGGCTGAAATTTTACAGGAGTTGTTTCGGTATGACTTCCAATAACTGAGCTAAGTATGGCGCAAATCGGCAGAAATCCTGATAAAGCTGCCATATAAACCGATCTGGGATCTTGACTTCTTGAGCCTCTAGAGGGCGCAATGTCCGGAAGGACAGACGGTCTAAAGCCGCTTAAAATTTTGCACAGTTACTTCTTATTGATGTAGGTCGTTGGGGGTCGCTTTAGAATTTTAAAATAGCTCCCACATTAAGTGGTCCTTCCTATTGACTTCTTCAGCCCCTATAAGCGGCAATTATTAAACGATTGAGCTGAGAGTGTTCACTTAGTGTTCTGTTACGAGTTCAAAAGATCTTGCCAAGTATGGTCCAAATTGGTGTATGACCTGATTTAGCCCTTATATAAACTGATCTCCCGATTTGCCATATTGAGCTCCTAGATACCGCATTTGTTATCTGTTATGTGTATTCTGTTATGACTTTCAATGGTCGTGACATTGAATTCGAATCGTTGTACAACATGGATTTAGTTGCCATATACCAGAACTTAATATGCATGTCTATTGGTTGGATATGCAGAATTTTCTCCAGGGTCCTAATAGGCGTGATTCTTATCGTCTTGCTTATACCAATCCGGTCCTTATATTGTCCTGTTCCCCATCATGGTCCATCTATATGTTTACATTGGTCTTATTACGGCACTGCAAGGTTAGGGCCATTTTCCAAATTCAGTCCTATTTCAAGCCCCATCTACATATTGCGAAGTTTTACATGGCTAAAGACTTCACAAATATCGTCAGCAAAAGTGCAGGACAACCAAAATTGCAATTTTACCCTTGAGTATTCAATCAAGGAACATCGGGAATATTTTTTTTTAAAGCTCAGTGATAGGAGCAGGATAACCATCCCTGAAAATAATTTCTAAATTTTTCGCCAGGATTCGAATCCAGAAGTTCAGTGCGATAGGCGGACATGATAACCTCAGCGCCACGGTGACCGCCCGTGTGCTTTAGAAGTTTTATAAATACCTACTGATAACCATTCAAAAATCACAGACATATTTCGACTTTTTTATTGCATGCGCACCGTTGGTTCTAGGAAGACTTTCGTAAAGTCTGCCCAACTTTAGCTGTTGTTCCAAAAGGCTTCAATGTTTGGAATGGATCAATAAAGCAATAACTATTTGTGACATACTGTGCGTTTGAGGCTTCCTTAAACAATAATATGAGATTATACGTACAATAAACATCTCTGTTCTCCATTACCCTTTAGCCAATCCCCCCTTTAATTTAAAACCACTATTAAATATTTTCCCTTAGATCAGCATATTTCTTGTTGTTAAGACGGAAATGGAAATCCGACTCATTATAGTAATCTAAACAAAATAAAATCTTTTTTATCTCTTTCTACATCTCAAAATAAACAAGTAAAAGCGTGCTAAGTTCGGCCGGGTCGAATCCTATATACCCTCCACCATGGATCGCATTTGTCGAGTTATTTTCGCGGCATCTCTTCTTAGGCAAAAAATGGATAAAATAAGAGATTTGCTCTGCTATTAGAGCGATATCACGATATAGTCCGATTCGGACCACAATTAAATTATATGTTGGAGACCTGTGTAAAATGTCAGCCAATTTGAATAAGAATTGCGCTCTTTGGGCGCTCAAGAAGTAAAATAGGGATATCGATTTATATGGGAACTGTATCATGGACCGATTCAGACGATAATAAACACGTATGTTGATGGTCATGAGAGGATCCGTCGTACAAAATTTCAGGCAAATCAGATAATAATTGCGACCTCTATGGGCTCAAGAAGTCAAGATCCCAGATCGGTTTATATGGCAGCTATATCAGGTTATTGACCGATTTGAACCTTATTTGGCACAGTGGTTGAAAGTCATAATAAAACACGTCATGCAAAATTTCAGCCAAATCGGATAGGAATTGCGCCCTGTAGAAGCTCAAGAAATCAAGTCCCCAGATCGGTTTATATGGCAGCTATATCAGGTTATGAACCGATTTGAACCTAATTGAGCAAAGTTGTTTGAAGTCATAGCAAAACACGTCATGCAAAATTTCATTCCAATCGGATAAGAATTGCGGCCTCTAGAGGCTCAAGAAGTCAAGACCCAAGATCGGATTATATGGCAGCTATATCAGGTTTTGGACCGATTTGAACCATACTTGGCACAGTTGTTGAATATCACAACAAAACACGTCGTACAAAATTTCATTCCAATCGGATAAGAATTGCGCCCTCTAGAGGCTCAAGAATTCAAGGCCCAAGATGGGTTTATATGGCAGCTATATCAGGTTATGGACCGATTTGAACCATACTTGGCACATTTGTTGGGCATCATAACAAAACATGTCGTGCAAAATTTCATTCCAATCGTATATGAATTACGCCCTCTAGAGGCTCAAGAAGTCAAGACCCAAGATCGGTTTATAGGGCAGCTATATCAGGTTATATACCGATTTGCGCCATACTTAGCATATATGGGACCTATATCTAGCTATAGATCTATTCAGACCATATTGAACACACATGGGAGAATACATTGTACAAAACTTCTGCCAAATCGGATGGGAATTGCGCCCTCTAGAGGCTCAAGAAGTCAAGATACCAGATCTATTTATATGGCATCTATATCAGGTTATATACCGATTTGCGCCATACTTAGCACAGTTATTGGAAGTCATAACAGAAAACCTCATGCAAAATTTCAGCCAAATCGGATGAGAATTGCGCGCTCTTTTGGCTCAAGAAGTCAAGATCCAAGATCGGTTTATATGACAGCTATTTCAGATTTTGGACCGATTTGAACCATACTTAGCGCAGTTGTTGAGAGTAATACCAAAACACCATGTGCAACATTTCAGTAAAATCGAATGAGAATTGCGCCCTCTATAGGCTCAAAAATTCAAGACCCAAGATCGGTTTATATGGCAGCTATATCAGGTTATGGACCGATTTGAACCATACTTGTCGCAGTTGTGGGATATCATAACAAAACACGTCGCGCAAAATTTCATTCCAATCGTATATGAATTGCGCCCTCTATAGGCTCAAGAAGTCAAGACCCAAGATCGGTTTATATGGCAGCTATATCAAAACATGGACCGATATGGCCCCTTTACAAACCCAACCGACCTACACTAATAAGAAGTATTTGTGCAAAATTTCAAGCGGCTACTTTACTCCTTCAAATGTTAGCGTGCTTTCGAAAGACAGACGGACGGACATGGCTAGGTCGACATAAAATGTCACGACGATCAAGAATATTTGTACTTCATGAGGTCTCACACGAATATTTCGAGAAGTTACAAACAGAATGACGAAATTAGTATACCCCCATCCTATGGTGGAGGGTATTTTTAAGAAAAGGCAAAAGTCAAGCGGAGCCGACTATATAACACACCACACCAACGAGTCTAAATACTGCTTTTTATACATAGATCTTAATTTGAAATCTATTGGGTTGCCCAAAAAGTAATTGCGGATTTTTAAAAATATAAAACTTAGAATGAACTTTATTCAAATATACTTTTTTAAACTTTTTTTCTAAAGCAAGCTAAAAGTAACAGCTGATAACTGACAGAAGAAAGAATGCAATTACAGAGTCACAAGCTATGAAAAAATTTGTCAACGCCGACTATATGAAAAATCCGCAATTACTTTTTGGGCAACCCAATAGTTAGACTTTAATTTTGCATACCTATTCTAGTATCAAAGAGAAGCTTGTAAGATTTTGTTACGATAGGACCTAAATTGTGTCTATCGCCACAGCCTTAAAGAGTCATATTGGATGAAAGATATTTGTGGGAGCTGTATCTTAATCTGATCTGATTTTTGTCAAAAACTTGCATGGCAATCGAACAACAAGTACGACCCGTACTTGTTCACAATAATACATGGACGGACAGACGGACATAGCTAAATCGATGATTCTAAGCCGATTAGTGTACTTATCAATGGGTCAAGCTCTCTTCCTTCTTAGCATTGCAAACTAATGACCAAAGTTTTAATGCCCCGGGGTGGTGTAGGGTATAGAAAACCAAACATGGCTCGCTTTATCGAAACCGCAAACATATGCAGTTTAATGCCAATGGTTCCCACAATTGGATCAATCAAACAAATGGCAGTCATATCTTTGCTCACCAATGGTAAGAATTATCTAAATTTACTCACCATTGATTGTTTGTAGAACTGTGTACAGTGTACACATGTTTATGTGAAATTTATTGCCAGCCAAGACTATAAACCCCATCTCCGTCACTCCGTCCCACCATTCAGAAATTAAGCGTGCTTTGCTATATAATTCTGATGTCATGTTTCACTTACTGGCGGTAATGTCTCATAGCACAAAACAAAAATAAATGACATGTGCTGCAGTAGCATTGCAGCAGAGTGAGTAGCAGCAGCAGCAGCAGCAATAACAGCTCCCGAACAAAGCGTTTCTATTGATATATTTTCCATATTGAAACACCAGTAGCCGCCAAGTGGGGAGCGAGCGTCATCAGCTGTTGTTGGTTATGGATGGGGGGCTATTGAAACATCAAAGTCAAGTTCAAGATTTATTTTATTTCAAAACTCATTTGGAATATTTTTCTTAGTTTAAAATAAAGGCGATTTTCTACATAATTTAGGCGCTTTTTTTTTTGAGGCATTAAAATCACATTGAAAGCGTTGGCAAGCGTTGGCAAGCGAAATGCATGCATTTGGTAGCTAATGCTTGTGGAGTGTCTAATCCGCTCCCTACCTGCTGGTATTTTTAGAACGTAAATCTGTTTTAATTTCCTTTTCGGAGTAAATGATGCTTTGGGTTGTTATTTTTTAATATATCGCATCTCCGATGTGTTTTCTTGCCATGTGCCAATGTAAACGTGGAGATATCAAAAAAAAAAACAACACATTTTTTCGAGTTTGTTTAAAATCATAACATGCAACAGGGAGTTCATGTGCTTTATTTAGGCACAGTGGGTTATAATGGGATCAACATTTGATAGAATATTAGGACAAAGTTTGACGAAAGCCTTGGAGGTATACTTAATGAAGCTCTACGCGCGGGCATATTTGCCGAGCATGGCAAACACGTGGCAAATAGGGGCGAAATGCCTAAAGGGCTATCCCAACAACAAAACTCCTCCAAAAAGGACTTATTTTCCGACCATGAGTTTGAAAAAAAGGTGTTAGAGAGTAAAAGTGAGCGGCTTTGTAGTAAAAACAAGCAAACGCATATTAAGTCCGGCTGGGCCGAATCTTATATACCCTCCACCATGAACGCATTCGTCAAGTTGTTTGCACGATTTTCTTAAATGGACAGAAACTAAAAAATTACAATAGAAGCCATCCAAATCGGAATTTCATCCAAATCGCATAAGAATTACGCCCTCTAGAGGGTAAAAAGATTAAAGAAACTATATCTAAACTTAGACCTAAACTTAGACAATCTCATTCTCGTCCGATGGAACGGAAACTTATTCCCTTTTAGTTGACACGCACTTTCTTGTCCTGCTTTTTGTTTATGGAACATATTATGCTCCGGTCCCAGGCGTTTAGTATGCATTCTTCTAGCCACATTGAGCAATAAAGCTGATGAATAAGCCTTATCAGCGTGTCGCTACAATCAAACATAGTCCAGTTGGGAATCTATCGGCTCCTCTCGCCGTGTTGTTTTTCACTTGGGTTATGACTATACCTTCTTCGGATATGGGATTTTGGATATCCTTGTTGTCGTCAGTGTATTGTCTCTCCTTTCCGATCATCGGATAAACATTCTTCTTACAGATTGCGCAGACGTGACGATGCGTATGCTTCGTATGAGTGGCGCCATTGGTTTTAACTCGTCAAATAGTAAACCGTTGGCTCTAGCTGACTTCTTGTTCTTGAACCGGGTGAGGTTGCTCTGGCTTCATTCTTGGGCCCAAATAAGTTTAGATGGTAACCCATTGGTTCGTGCTGCCTTGTTATTTTCAGCTGCGTTACTGCTACGCTAGAATTCTCGTTTGAACCGTTGAAACGTCCGCTCCACATGTTCTGTTATTTCGCTCCGCAAGAATTTTTCTGAAACTCGTAATAGATCATTATTTTTGGAAGACAAATTTAAGTCACTCAAGGATAGCTACGATATTGGTATCCATTACGCGGTTGATGATCTGGGTCTGTTTCCAGTGGAGCGGCAGATCTAGAGCCCGGGAGTAGGCTTAGGACAGCTGCGATGGTGGTATCAAGCCGTAGCATGTTGTTTGCTACTGAAACCTCTACTGGTGGAACGGCAGCTCCAGGCTTCAATAGCCGACAGACGACTGGTCAGCAGGTGCTTCTGACAAAAAAACCTGGATCCAACCTTAAGGACAAGTCCGAACCTTTTCTTTCTTCGCTTGCCTATAATTTGCCTAGGCCATTGGTACTCCCCTGCAAACGAACACACTCTTGAAGAGGTTGAAATATAGAAAGCGCATCGCTCTCAAGTTTATTGAGAGGCTTGGTGTGAATGATACTAAGACTCTCACTAAATTGTACTCGGAGATTCGCTGAACGTCCTACACCAAAGGCTACATGGCTAGATTCGAAAACGGCACCGCAGTCAGAAAAGAGACGGCGGTCACCTGGTGGCATCCCATGTCCAAGAGAATTAAGGCGAACAATAGTAATATGGGACCAAGGACCTTTGCTAATGTCGCTAAGGATAGCATGGTGATGGTAGTTGTCAACAAGGGAGAAGAACAAGGCTGCATACCTAGAAACAATTATAGTGGGATAGTCAATGGACTGTCATCTGTATACTCCGTATGTTCTTACGGAAATACCTGGGCCTCCTCCAGTCTGCGAAAATGCTGGTTGCCTTCGGGGATCATCGCTCAATTGAAATGTATCGTTGTGCGCTAAAAAGGATTGGTGAGATCTGGCCAGGTGCCACACTGGATCTAGTCAAGAAGGAAGATATTCCTTCTCAACCAATGGCACATGCTTGGATTCCAAGGATTCCTTCAGATCCTGAATCAATACTTGGAGGACTAAGGGAGTGTAATCCCAATCTTTCACCCACCGACTGGAAGATTGGTAGATTGGATGGGGCTGATGGCGACAGGAAACATGCAGTATTGGTACAAAACTCCAGCTGTCTCCCAGACGTCAACAAGTATAATGTAGTTGGGTCCTACGGATTAAACAAGTTGAAGCTGAAGGTCTACAGAAGTGGTGGGGTTGTGGATTCAGATGACTCAGCAGTTGTTGCTGAACACTTGTCTGAGGAACCAAAGTCTGAAGGATTGCAGGAGACTGGCCACGATCGGAACAGGAGAGGAAGGCGACGAAACGGGACCCGACAAGCCCTATGTGGGTGGGTCATGCGGTTGGATTGGGCTCAAGGTGTGCGACAGCGGGGAAGGACAAACTCAAAAGGTACTGCGACAGCAGCAGCTAGTGAAGCATCTAAGGAGGAAACGTCCACATCCCTAGTGTCCTCTGCCCTGAGGAAGAGTGGTACCACTGCTTTCTCAGCTGTCCCTGAATGCGTAGGGAAACTCATCATGACAAGTTCGAACGAATTTTGTGAGGATGAACTCCTTGCGGACCCAGAAGACGAGGCTAACCAGCGGTGGTGGAAGTTCTGAATCCTGACTATGGTCCAGTTTCTGCAAATAAATTTCCACCATTGTAAGACCGATTCGGCGGCACTGAAGGTCCTCCTGATGGCAGGGTGTTGGGAAGTTTCCCGGCACTTTTAGAATTATAATTCAAGAAGCTCTACGTGCGATAGCGAAGTGGACTATCGAAAATGATCTAGGCGTAAATCCGTGCAAGACAGAAGTAGTTCTTTTCAGCAGGAGATACAAGTTACCTGCAGTGGAACCCCTCTCCTTGAGAGGAGATAAAGTTTCGTGGGAACTGGATGCCCATTGTTGATTTAAAGGCGCCAATAACTCGTCTTGTCATATGGAGCATCATAGCCACTCAGTATTTGTACAAGAACCGGTGCCACCCGACCTCTCACTGAGACTCTCCGCACGATACCTCTGATTATCCGCTACTGCTGTTACAGCTACTCCAGATGGAGCATTCCACTATTCACAACCTGTGGATGCGCCTGGTAGCTCGCAGCTAAGCTTCTCGTGACAGCAATGTACACCACACAAATCGGACCTCAATGTTCCAGCCTGTGTGGTGCTGACAGCTATCCCGTGCCGTGCTTTATGGTGTTGCGTTCTGGTGGACGGTGCTTCGAAAGTCCATCCACTGTTCAATAGTCAACCGGATCCAAACGATGGTATTATTATTTATTAAAATGACGATATCTCCTTAACTAAGCCTCGTGGATAAAAAGTGATCGTGACCACTTTAAAAAATTCGACAAATTTACGAGAATCGGTCAAAAAAATAATTTTTCCTTAGAAAAATTGAAAATGGCCATTTCTCTTTAACTTAGCCTTGTAGAGCGAAAGTAAGATTAATTCTTGATAGAATCTATTGGAACTACGATATCGCTGGTAATAGTAGTTACATAGACTTCTACACGGATGGTTCCAAAGTAGACGACACGGTGGGCTTTTAGGAAGTTTTGGAATGGCTTTAAATATCTTCTCATTAAATCCCTGGATAATCGCCATTAAATCCCTGGATAACGCATTTTTGAACACACAAACCGACCTCGACTGTCGCAGATCTCTCAAAATTCACCTGTTCTGGGTGCCGGGCCACAGAGATATCCAGCAAATTGTTAAGCGGACGAACTTGCGAGACTAGGAACTACTTTACCAAGGAAACTGGAATCTGTGGATGTGTCTCTATGGACACGTAAGCTAAGTTTTCAGGACCAGACCCAAAGGACAACATGTGATAGATGGTCACAAAGTAGGGGCTGTGAGCATTCCAAAACCATGTGGCCTAATATAGACTTGAAAAGGTCTACCGCTTGCAGTCAATGGGTAGAATAGACGTCTCAGTCATTGTGTCCGTCATGACAGGTCACTGTCTAATCGAAAAACATGCTGACAGACTGAAGGTTGCCAGCAACGACTTTTGCTGTGAGGACGTCGAAGAAGAAATGGCTATAGAACACCATCTGTGTGTCCCGCACTAACAGTCAGAAGGAGTTCCACTTTAGGTTCTCCTTTCTTTGGGAACTTGTCTGCCAGTCAGAAGGAGTTCCACTTAAGGTTCTCATTTCTTTGAGAACTTGTCTGATTTAGCTGATATGAAAATTCGCAAGTTGTTGGGATTTTTAAATCGATCTGGATGGTTCAGCAGCAGAACTATAAGGCAACTTAATTCTTCTGTTCCTTTTTTTTCTGCCATTTTAACCTAATCTAACCTAGGGGCGAAATGCCTAAGGGACCGTCCCAAGAACAAAACTCCTCCAAACCGACCATGAACTCAAATAAAAAAGGCCCTCTATTGTCTCACGAAGCCATGATCCATGATCGGATTATATGGAAGCTATATCAGGTTATGAACCAATTTGAACGAAACTTGGCGCAAAATTTCAGAATAATCGGATAATAATTTCGCCCTCCAGAGGCTCAAGAAATCAAGATCCGAGATCGATTAATATGTGAGCTATATCAGGTTATGAGCCGATTTGGACCATACTTAGCACAGTTGTAGATGGTCTAAATAAAACACTTGGTGCAACATTTCAGGCAAATCAGATAATAACTGCGCCATCTAGAGGCTCAAGAAATCAAGATCCGAGATCGATTTATATGGGAGCTATATCAGGTCATGAACCGATTTAGACCACACTTGGTACTGTTGTTGATGGTATAACCAAAGTATTTCATGCAAAATTTCAGTCAAATCGAATAATAATTGCGCCCTCTAAAGGCTCAAGAAACCAAAAACCGAAATCGTTTCATATTGGAGCTATATCAGGTTATGAACCGATTTCAACGATACTTGGCGCAGTTGGGCAAACCAAAACACCGAATGCAAAATTTTAGACAAATCGAATAATACTTGCGCCCTCTAGCAGCACAAGAAGTCAAGATCCGAGATCGATTTATATGGGAGCTATATCTGATCATGAACCGATTTAGACCACACTTGGTACTGTTGTTGATGGGCAAACCAAAACACCACTTGCAAAATGTTAGACAAATCGAATAATAATTGCGCCCTCTAAAGGCTCAAGAAACCAAAATCCGAAATCGTTTCATATTGGAGCTATATCAGGTTTTGAACCGATTTGAACGATACTTGGCGCAGTTGGGCAAACCAAAACACCGCATGCAGAATTTTAGACAAATCGAATAATAATTGCGCCCTCTAAAGGCTCAAGAAACCAAGATCCAAAATCGTTTCATATTGGAGCTATATCAGGTTTTGAACCGATTTGGACCATACTTTGAGCCCTCTAGAGGCTCAAGAAGTTAAAATCCGACATCGGTTTATATGGCAGCTATACCAAAACATGGACCGATTTGGCCCATTAACAATCCCGACTGACCTGCTCTTATAAGAAGTAGTTATGGAAAATTTCAAGCACCTAGCTTTACTCCTTCGAAAGTTAGCGCTTTCGACAGACAGACATACGGACGGACCTGTCTAAATCGACTAAGAATGTCAAGGCGATCAATGATATATATATACTTTGTTGGGTCCCAGATCAATATTTCGATGTGTTACCAATGGAATGACGAAATTAGTAGTACACCCCCATCCTATGGTGGAGGGTATAAAAATGCATAGGAATTTCATCCAAATCGGATAAGAATTACGCCCTCTAGAGGGTCAAAGAGATTAAGAACACTATATCAATCTCAACTTTTTGTGTAAAGTTTTTAGCTTCAGCTTTATTCGTTCGTTAGTGTGCTTCTACAGACGAACGGACGGCCATGGCTAGATCGACTCAAAAATTTACGGCATAGGTGTACATGCTAACGTCTGCACTACGGTGGCCTCTGTCCTTTATAATAAGAATAAATTTTTTGTTGAAGTCCTATTTTGCAAATGCAGGCTAATTAAAATGCAGTTCTTGTATATCCATTAGCTAAGACCAACCGAAGAGAATCTCCACAGGGGGTTTCTAAAAGCAGAACGATTGTCTAAGCAAATCCGCAATGTTGAGTTATTGATATCATGCTGATTTTTAAAAAGGGTTGATAGGAATATTATTTCCATTTTTACCTAGGCTGAGGTAAACCTTTTTACCTACTACTAGCAAGTGAAGCAAAATTTCCTTGGTATTTAAGGTAGTTTCGTCCCATTGTGTTGATGGCTCATTCAATTATGATTCCAGCTAACAGCTGTAATGCGTGTGAGTGTGTGTGTGTGTCTGGATATGTGTGCGTGATTTTGGAGGCAAATGACTAAAACTATCAGAAACAATTAGTGTCAGTCAGTCTGTCAAACCGAGCGACAGTGAGTTTGAGCGTTTGTTTGTTCATTCATCTTCCCTGTTTGGTGGGGTACGGTGCGGTGCGTTACGTTGTGATGTGCTTTGGTTGTTGTTGCTCATGTAGCTCAAATAAAAATTCAATTTTTTTCGAGTGTGGTGGGGAGAATTTCACATTGGAGGGAGTTCTTGTTGACAGCGGTTTTGTGCGCGCGTTTGCTCCTCAGACATTCATCAGTCAGTATGTTCTTGACGCTCGTTGCAGTTTGAACGCGTACACAGGCGGTGCTACAGCCACAGTCGGATTAGTACAGCGACACAGTGAAAGAGAGTGAATGAATCATTTCGACAAAAAACGCGTTATTGCGGCGTAATTTGTTTTCATGTCCGTTGGAATTTGTTTTTAAATTTGAATTTTCATTCGGCATGTTGACATTCACTTGCTAGCCATAAACATAGTAAAGGTTTTTTTCGCATTGGCCAAATTAAGTTTCGGTGCATAATTGAATTACCATATTTAAAGTGAGTTTTGACAAAAACAAAACAAGTTAAAAAAAATTAGAAAAAAAAGAATACAAAATACCTGAAAAGTCAAAAGGAAGAAAAAAATCACTTTAATTAAAAAACTTCCCATGATCTGTTAATTGAAAAAAATACGTTTTAAATTTTAGTGTTTTTTTTTTAATGTGTGTAAACATTGTATGATGTTTCTTTGAAGTGAGTTAAATAAAAAAAAATTAAATAGCATCAAATAAATT
Organism: Stomoxys calcitrans; assembly: GCF_963082655.1. Lineage (NCBI taxonomy): Eukaryota > Metazoa > Arthropoda > Insecta > Diptera > Muscidae > Stomoxys > Stomoxys calcitrans. The sequence goes on from NC_081554.1 coordinate 28,618,324, forward strand.
AAGTAATTGCTCTTTAATCATCAGCGGTAGTAATTAAGATTGAATCTTAAAAGCCAGAGTCTCACTCGAATCTATTTCTAAGGTCTTTGTGCGGTTTGCTGATCATATCATATACACGGATGGAAGATAGTATGTGGTGACTAAGTTGTATGTAACCACTTGTGGAGGGGGATGTACCCAATGGAAAATTAAATAAAATTTAATCAATAAATGAATTAACACTGAAATTGATTGCTGAAGCACCCACCTGCAATGTGGTGGTTGGTATTTCGGAATATAGGAAACTAAGGCAAGGTGTAATAAAAATCGAATATTTGAATTTAACGAATTTGGTGAATCATCTTTGATTTATTTGTCTTCAACACTCCCCTAATGTCAGCGGTGAGTTTAAAAAATCCTTTTTCTTGTACATACTGATATGTGGTAATATAGAATGTTCGGTTGTGCAGTATTATGGACTAAGCTTAAGAGAGATTCAAATGATAAAATTAAACCCCTTTCAATTTCGATGGGCAATGAAACGCATCAAACTGTAGTTCATGATTGGGCTAAGGTTTAACTCAAGGTTCACGACCAACAAAAAACATTCAATCAAGATTTTATTAAAATTTTATATTATTAAAAATAACCCGGGCCCGCTCCGCTGCGCCTTCTTTTACTTTATATGGAACAAAATTTTCCTTGGAATATTTAATTTCGACAATACAATACATGTGCCTTTATCTGAACCTCATATGATCTTTATGGGTCTACGATTTTAAGTTTGGATGTAAGGTGAACTCCATTCCTAAAATACTTTATTTCAGCACGATATTCTCATGATATCTGACTTTTAGGGGTGTTTTCGGGGGTGAGGTGGTCCCCCAGACTATTGGCCGTGAAAAATGTCAGCATCGTGCTCTTCTCTCAAATAGCATTTATTTAAACCCCATATTGCCATTGGTTTAAGAGGAGTTTGCACGATGAGGCGTCCCCCAAACACATGGCCTCGAAATAGGTTTTCAAATTCGCTTTATAATCTCATATACCTTTCATATGAGCTACATATTGGCATGGTCGAATAATTTTTACCCTTTGGTGGGTGTTTTGGGCAAGGGGTGATGCTCTAAATACATGGTCCTACATTTGGATATCATACAGCTCCCATATAAATCGATCTCGGATATAGAAGATTCGGCCCGGCCGAACTTAGCACGCTTTTACTTATTTTTTTTTTTTTTTGTAAATTGTTAGTAAAGGGTGATTTTTTTTGAGGTTAGGATTTTCATGCATTAGTATTTGACAGATCACGTGGGATTTCAGACATGGTGTCAAAGAGAAAGATGCTCAGTATGCTTTGACATTTCATCATGAATAGACTTACTAACGAGCAACGCTTGCAAATCATTGAATTTTATTACCAAAATCAGTGTTCGGTTCGAAATGTGTTCATTCACCGTAACGTTGCGTCCAACAGCATCTTTGAAAAAATACGGTCCAATTATTCCACCAGCGTACAAACCACACCAAACAGTGCATTTTTCGGGATGCATGGGCAGTTCTTGAACGGCTTCTGGTTGCTCTTCACTCCAAATGCGGCAATTTTGCTTATTTACGTAGCCATTCAACCAGAAATGAGCCTCATCGCTGAACAAAATTTGTCAAAATTTGAACACATTTCGAACCGAACACTGATTTTGGTAATAAAATTCAATGATTTGCAAGCGTTGCTCGTTAGTAAGTCTATTCATGATGAAATGTCAAAGCATACTGAGCATCTTTCTCTTTGACACCATGTCTGAAATCCCACGTGATCTGTCAAATACTAATGCATGAAAATCCTAACCTCAAAAAAATCACCCTTTAAAATCCCTGTTGGTTGGCTTCCGAAGTTTCGGCCTGGCCAAACTCAACTCATTTTTTACTTGTTCTCTAATATTTTGATTTACCGTGGAATACCCCATACACATATTTACGTCACGTTCTTTACCTACTTGCTGTCTAGCTCTTCTTCATTATGCATAAGACAATTGCCAAAAAGTCGTCCATTGAATTGTTTTTAATGGGCTTTAGCAAAAAATTAAACGTTAATTTCATGCAATTGATTGTCTACTTCTTTCCAATTCCCACCACGAAGAAGTCCATGTAGTTGATATTGGTAAGGCGTTAAAAACGAAAATAAAGCAAATAGCTGACCTTGCTTTAATACCAAAAAAAAACCAAAGCAAATAACGCCGGCTAACATGGTCCCAAAGTCAGTCATTGCTATGAATAAATAATTACACATAGAATGTGTTTTTCTTTAGGTGTTGTTGTTGTTGTTGTCGTTGTGGTTATTGGAGGCATTGTTATTGTTATTTGTCTAAAAGATAAACAGCAAATAAATTATTCATAGGTTTTTAACGCTTGACGGGCCACAACTCCTACTATTTTGTGTGCACAAGACACATATTTTGTTTTTTTTTTTCTTTGCTTTCCTCAAAAACAATTGAAAATGAAAGTTTTTGTATGACTATTTTTGGTCTTATTATGTTGAATTTTTTTTCTTTCTATTGTTACAATTTTCACATTGTAAAACAATTTGATTTGAAATTGTGTTTATGGGTTGCCAGCAACACCAACAACATTCCTCTTTGAGGTATCCATGGACCAAATATGGTTTAACACCATCACCACCATGGACTGGGCCTCCTCACAAAATGGTATGCATGCCTGTCAAACCTGACAGACACACTCCAATTTCAAGTGGATTATTATTTGCCATAATGGCTCCAGTTTTGGCATCTGTTCGAAGTGATGGTAAAACCAAAGCCATTGCATGTTTATTACTTTTGTATTTTATAGTCTTTAATTCACTTTTTTCTTAAAACGTGTCTTGACTTGGTTTCGATTTCGTTAAAGTGAGGGGAGGGTGGAAGGTTAGTGCGCCTATTTTGTTTTCAACAAAAGAAAGTTTTGGCATTACTGCTTTTGAAGGCAGCGCAACTCTATTTTGTGGTGTTAATCATGATATAATATTTACGAGTTAATTAACAGGTGTATTTAAAAACAAGAAAAATGTTTTTTTTTTTTTTTAAATTTTTATTGATATAAAAAAATTGCAAAATGATTTTTCGGGATTATTTACCCTAAAGACAAAGTTTCTGGTTGCCCAAAAAGTAATTGCGAATTTTTTAAAAGAAAGTAAATGCATTTTTAATAAAACTTAGAATGAACTTTAATCAAATATACATTTTTTACACTTTTTTTCTAAAGCTAGCTAAAAGTCACAGCTGATAACTGACAGAAGAAAGAATGCAATTACCGAGTCACAAGCTGTGAAAAAATTTGTCATCGCCGACTATATGAAAAATCCGCAATAACTTTTTGGGCAACCCAATATAAAATTTTGTGTAAAGAAAATATTTCTATGATATTTTTTTAAGAAATTTTGTTTAAAGTCAAATTTTTTATGACATTTTCTGTAGACTAAATGTTTGTAAAATTTCTTTAAGCATTACATTTTTATAAAAAATGTCTCTAAAGACAAAGAAATGTTCTTTAAAAACAAATTTTTAAATATTTATTTTTAAAGGCAAAATTTTTGAAAAATTGTCTCTAAATTCAAAATTTGTAAAAAAATTCTTTAAGTCAGCATTATTTTGAAATCTTTTACACAAAAATCAATTTGTGTTTTTTTCGTTTGTCGGTTGTTTGTTTGTTCTGTATAGACTCAAAAACGGCTGAAGATTGGTCTGGGAAGGGGGGCGCACCCTCCCTCTAATGCCAAAACACCACCTTAAATCAAACAAGTAAGAGCGTGCTAAGTTCGGCCGAGCCAAATCTTATATGCCCTCCACCATGGATCGCATTCGAGTTCTATGCGCAGTATCTCTTTTTAGGCAAACACAGGATATTGAATAAGACCTGTTATGCTATTCGAGCTATATCAAGTTATAGTCCGATTCGGACCATAACTGAATGCTGGACATTGTAGAAGTTACTGTGTAATATTTCGGTTCATTCGGACAAGAACTGCGCCTTGTAGGGGCTCAAGAAGCAAAATCGGGAGAAAGGTTTATATGGGGACTGCATCAAGCTGTTAATCGATTCAGACCATATTAGGCATGTATGTTGAAGGTCATGAGAGAAACCCTTGTACAAAATTTCAGCCAAATCGAATGAGAATTGCGCCCTTTAGATGCTCAAGAAGTCAAGACCCAGATCGGTTTATATGGCAGCTATATCAGGTTATTTACCGATTTGCGCCATTCTTAGCACAGTTATTGGAAGTCATAACAAAACACCTAATGCGAAATTTCAGCCAAATCGGATGAGAATTGCGCCCTCTATAGGCTCAAGAAGTCAAGATCCAAGATCGGTTTATATGACAGCTATACCAGATTATGAACTGATTTGAATCATACTTAATACAGTTGTTGAAAGTGATAACAAAACACTACGTGCAAAATTTCAGTTAAATCGGACGAGAATTGCGCCCTCTAGAGGCTCAAGAAGTCAAGACCCAAGATCGGTTTATATGGCAGCTATTTCAAAACATGGACCGATTTGAACCATACTTAGCACAGTTATTGGAAGTGATACCAAAACACCACGTACAAAATTTCAATCAAATCGAACGAGAATTGCGCCCTCTAGAGGCTCAATTTGGGTATCAAATGAAAGGTATTGGAGAGTAGAATATGAATATGGTTTTAAAATAGGAGTCTAAGTACCCATCGGTCCGCTTCAACCCCAAAAAACCCCCCAAACAGACATATTGGATGTTCATGTCAATGTGGGACTCGAGCGAAAAGTATTCGGCTGTAGATTACAAATATGGCATACAAAATTAGGTCCAAGTAATGGGAAGTCCCCTCACCCCCAAATACCCGCATATTAGACAACCATGACAATATGGGACTCAAATGAAAGGTATTTGGTAGTAGATTACGATAATGACGTAAAAATTTTCATTCAAGTCTAGGTGACACTTTTCCTCCTGAAAATACTTCAAATGAAAGGCATTTGAGAGTAGAAAACGAATTTGATATCCAATTTGGGAGCCAGGTTTTTGGGGGTGCGCTCTAAAGCACGCCCTAAACTGAACTTAATACTGAGCTCAAAACAACGGGCAACAAGCACTATTTTCTGGGCAAAGTGCTGGTTTACCGACCATGGCAACATTGCGGTTCAAAATATAGGGATTTCGGAGTGGAGCACAAATTTGATATCCATATTTGAGTCGAAATGTCTGAGGTCCCATCTCATCTGTCCGATTTGGCCCCTAAACAGCACTTCTCATTTTCTAATTTTCTAAAACACCAGGTTCTGGAGATTGGTAATGAGATTCGTTTGAAATTAGTTTTTTACTCTTGCAGTTACCAAAAACAAAACATGGTTTCTATTTTTGGGGCCGGGTGACTCGGGAGCCGCCCAAACCCCGCCATATGGATATGTAAACCAATCACGACAAGATCGAAATCAAACGAAATGTGCCTCAAGCAAGCTAGATAAACTAATCTTATGTAAAGAATCAATTTGTGTTTGTTTGTATGTTTGTTTGTATGTTCCTTATAGACTCATAAACGGCTAAACCGGTTTTCATGAAATTTTCACTGATATTGTATAATGATCCCGTGGTGAAAATAGGGTAAAAAATTTTTTGATATCTGAAGGGGGGGCGGACCTTCCTCCTTACCTTTATTTTCAGAAACGCCAGATCTCGGTGATTGCCGATGCGATTTAAGCGAAATTTTGTGTGCTCTTTTATAGTAACCTAAAAATAATAATTTGGTATCCAAATTTCGAATAGGGTACATAGGGGGGCCGCCCCTCCCCCAAAAACCCAACAAATATTTATTTAGACGAATCACGACAATATGGGACTCAAATGAAAGGTATTTAGGGTTAGAAAACATATCTGATATCCAATTTTTGGACCAAGTGTTTGGGGACCACCCCAACCGGCAAAACACCCCAACCGGCAAACCACCCCAACCGGCAAAACACCCCAAAATCGGACATATTTACAAATCATGGCAATATGGGACTCAAATAAAAGGTATTTGCGAGTAGAATACGAATCTGATATCCAAGTGTGTTGCCAAGTTTCTGGGGGTCCACCCCTTCCCCAAAATACCCCCCAAACAGGACTTATTTAATGACCATGGTAATATGAGGCTTAAATAAAAGGTATTTGAATGTAGAATACGAATCTGATATCCCAATGTGGGACCAAGTGTTTACGGGCCGCCCCTCCCAAAAACACCCCCAACGAGTACATATTTGCGACCATAGCAATATGGGGCTCAAATGAAAGGTCTTTGGGAGTAAAGTACGAATTTGATATCAGTATTCGAGAAAAGGTGTCTATAAGACCACCTCACTCCCATAACACCACCCATATGGGACGTATTTGCTGACTATTGCAATATGGGGCTCAAAGGATATTTTAAAGTAGAACACGAATTTGATATATGTTTACAGGGTCAAGTTACTTAACGGCCGCCATATTCCCCAAAAAAACAGCCCCCAAACCGGTAATGTTAGCCGACTATGGAAATATGGGGCCCACATGGAAGGTATTTGGGAGTAGACCACGAATCTGATATAAACATTCGGGACCAACTATCTAGGGGACGTCCCACCCCCATAACAACTCCCAAATAGGACGTATTTGCTCACCATGACAATTTGGGTCTTGAAAGGAGTGGGTCTCGATATTGGTAGTTTAAAGGGCCCATACCCCAAACCGGACATATTTGCTGACTTTTGGAATAAGGGGTTTAAATAAAGGTATTTGAGATTAGTTCAAAATTTTATGAAATTTTCTCTAAAAACAAAACTTTTATTAAACTGTCTCCAAAGGAGGCCACCGTAGCGCAGAGGTTAGCATGTCCGCCTATGACGCTGAACGCATGGGTTCGAATTCTGGCGAGATCATCATAAAAAATTTTCAGCGGTGCTTTTCCCCTACTAATGCTGCCAACATTTGTGGGGTACTGTGCCATGTAAAACTTCTCTCCAAAGAGGTGTCGCACTGCGGCACGCCGTTCGGAATCGCCTATAAAAAATTTTTTTTCTCTTAAATTCATAAAATTTTCTTTGAAACCAAATTTTTATAAAATTTTCTCTAAAAACAAAGTTTCAACATTTTTTTTAAAATAAAGCTTTTTATAAACACACAGTTCTTTAAAAAACTTGCCGCAAGACAAATATTAAAAAAAAAAAAAATTCTCTAAAGACAAATTTTTTATGAAATATTCTCAAAAAACAAAAATTGTAATAAAATGTTCTCAACAAAGAGATCAAAAATTCAAAGTTCAAGGCCATTAAACTTGCAAAAATTTGTTTCAATAAAAATCTGAACTTAATGTGTCTAGCTTACGAAAATTGTCATTTAATTGAACTTGTTTGTGGAAAACTTAGACGTATAAAAAATCTAAAAAATTTAAATTGCTGCCACAGTCATTAGCAGTGGAAGACATTCGTTTGAGTAAGGCACGATACAACACCCCAAGGAGGAGTGAAAAGACAGACAAAACAATCAATGTTGCACAAATAAAAACATATGTTCATGGTCATCAACCGTGAACATGGTTCAAGTTCAAGGTCATTGTGTGGAAACAAAAATTTAAGAGGCACAAATATATTAAATTGATAAGCAAAGCTTGTATTTTTCTTTTTTTTTCATTTCAATTAAAATGTTTACTTTATTTGTTTGTGAGAATACTTTGGAAATAACTGAAAAACATTGTTGTTTGAATAGCTGCCAATGATGAGAAAGCTAAGCGATGATTATATAACTAAGGTACCAGAAATCAGACGAGTTAATTTCTAAATACGTAGAAATTTTTAATTATTTTGCATTTGTTTATTTGCATGAATTTGTATGAATAATTTTCTCAGAACTGCTCATTTTGTATGCCTTACACTTCTATTGGACTTTTCGATATTCATATTTCAAAAATTCATCATTTATCTATCACCATTAAAAGCTGGCAATTTTTTTTGTTATTAATTTGATGATCATCTCTAGAAGCGTTTTTTTTGTTCCCTTGAGGAAATTATCTCCTTTGGCATTCGATGCCCTCGAACTTTTGAATATGTTTTGTAATTTAATTAAATTTTAATAATTGAATTTGATTGTAATCAATTTCATGTGTCGTGAACGGGAAAGTTCAAAGATTGACACAGCCAAGAGTTTATTTGTGTAGGGTAATAAATTAAATCATATAAACTAATAAAAGACAAGTAAAAGCGCGCTAAGTTCGGCCGTGCCGAATTTTATATACCCTCCACCATGGATCGCATTTGCGAGTTCTTTTCCCGGCATCTCTTCTTAGACAAAAAAAGAATAAAAGAAAAGATTTGCTTTGCAATTAGAGCGATATCAAGATATGGTCCGATTCGGACCACAATTAAATTATATGTTGGAGACCTGTGTAAAATGTCAGCCAATTCGAATAAGAATTGCGCCCTTAAGCGGCTCAAGAAGTAAAATAGAGAGATCGATTTATATGGGAGCTGTATCGGGCTATAGACCGATTCAGACCATAATGAACAGGTATGTTAATGGCCATGAGAGGATTCGTCGTACAAAATTTCAGGCAAATCGGATAATAATTGCGACCTCTAGAGGCTCAAGAAGTCAAGACCCAAGATCGGTTTATAAGCCAGCTATATCAGGTTATGAACCGATTTGAAACTTATTTGACACAGTTGTTGAAAGTAAGAATAAAATACGTCATGCAAAATTTCAGCCAAATCGGTTAGGAATTGCGCCCTCTATAAGCTCAAGAAGTCAAGTCCCCAGATCTATTTACATGAGAGCTATATCAGGTTATGAACCGATTTAGACCACACTTGGCTCAGTTGTTGGATATCATAACAAAACACGTCGTGCAAAATTTCATGCCAATCGGATAAGAATTGCGCACTCTAGAGGCTCAAGAAGTCAAGACCCAAGATCGGTTTATATAGCAGCTATATCAAAACATGGACCGATATGGCCCATTTACAACTCAGGTGACCTACACCAAAAAGAAGTATTTGTGCCAAATTTCAAGCGTCTAGCTTTACTTCTAGGGAAGTTTGCGTGCCTACGACAGACGGACGAACAGACATGACTGGATCGACTTAAAAGGCCATGACGATAAAAAAAAAAATATATAAATATATACTTTATGGGGCCTTATATGAATATTTCGAGCCTCAGTTTAAATTGGAAGAAAGGCTTGTGTTATGACAGATAGCACCCATATAAAATAATCCCCGAATTTGACATCATCCGATTTGGCTGAAATGTGGAGCAAATACTTGTGTTATGATTTCTAACATCTATGCCAGGTATCATCCGAATCGGTCTATAAACAGATATAGCCCCATATAAACCCATCACCGAATTTGACTTCTTAATCCCTTAGAAGCTTCAATTCGTCCAATTTGGAACAAAGACTTATGTTATAACTTGCAACATCTGTGCCAAGTATGATCGGATTCGGTCTATAAACAAATATAGCTCCCATATAAACCGATGCACATATTTGACTTCTTGAGCCTATAGAAGCCTCTTCCGATTTGGCTGAAATTTGGAACAAAGACTTGTGTTATAACTTTCAACATCCATGCCTAGTACGATCCGAATCAGTCTATAAACAGATATAGCCCCCATATAAACCGATCCCCGGATTTGATTTCTTGAGCCCCTAGGAACCACAATTTTCATTTAATGTGGCGGAAATTCGGAACAAATCGATATAACTTTCGAACTTGTGATTTAACTTTCTACATCCATACCAGGTATAATCTGAATATAAACAGATATAGCCGCCATATAAACCAATCCTCGGATTTGATTTCTTGGCCCAATACCCTATCTTATGACTAAAAACATCCCTGATGTCAAGTTTTAGCCGAATCCGTCAATACTTCGATAAAGGAATCGGTACTTTAGTTTCGATATCCCGATATGACTTCATGAGGCCACAATACTTCAAATACAAACTCAGTTAATAAGAGTAAATTTTTAGCGGAATCTATGATGGTGGGTACCCAAGATTAGTCCCGGTCGAAATTAGCACGCTTTTATTGGGTTGCCCAAAAAGTAATTGCGGAATTTTTAAAAGAAAGTAAATGCATTTTTAATAAAACTTAGAATGAACTTTTATCAAATATACTTTTTTTACACTTTTTTTCTAAAGCAAGCTAAAAGTAACAGCTGATAACTGATAGAAGAAAAAATGCAATTACAGAGTCACAAGCTGTGAAAAAGTTTGTCAACGCCGACTATATGAAAAATCCGCAATTACTTTTTGGGCAACCCAATACATGTTTTTTTTTTCGATTTATTTTTACACGCACCACCATTGGATGGGGGTATACTAATCTATTCATTGCATTTGTAACACCTAGAAATACTCGTCTAAGACCCCATCAAGTTTATATATTCTGATCGTCTCGACATTCTGAGTCGATCTAGCCATATCCGTCCGTCCATCTGTCGAAATCGAGATCAAGATTGAACGCGTAAAGCTAGCCGCTTGAAATTTTGTACAGATACTTTATATTGATGTAGGTCGTTGGGAATTGCAAATTGGCCCAATCGGTTCAGACTTAGATATAGCTTCCATATTAACCGATCTCCCGGTTTGACTTCTTGAGCCCTTACCAGCCGCAATTTGTGTCCGATTTGGCTGAAATTTTCCTTGTAATGTTTCGTAATGACTTCCAACAACTTTGCGAAGTACGGTCCAAATCGGTCTATAACCTGATATAGCTCCCATATAAACCGATCTCCCGATTTGACTTCTTAAGACCTTACAAGCCGCAATTTTTGTCCCATTTTGACTGTACTTTGCCATGTACGATCAAAATCAATCTATATCCTGATATAGCTCCCATGTAAACCGGTCTCTCGATCATCCTTGTTGGGTTCCTAGAAGCTTTAATCTTTGCTGGTTTGACAGAAGATTGGTATGTAGAATAAAATGATGTCCTTCAACTAAATTTATTGTCTATAAATTTTTAGCATCTATGGTGATAGGTTCTCAAGATTCGTCTCGGCCGAACTTAGCACGCTTTTACTTATTTTTTGATGCTACAAACTGTATTTCATAACTCATTAATAGTGGATTGGTATTTGTGAGCTCAATCCATCCATCCTGCTTCTCTATACATTCTGTTGGTGAAAAAGAAGGTAGGCTATATATTCCATCCTGGGTTTATATTATGATCTTCTTTAATTCTTACCTAGGAGAGAGAAACACATCCACTGGTAGTCGTTTGTGAGCCATTTCATTGAACTAGTTTCTTCTTAATCAATATACAACTCTGAAAAGTTGTTGAATACTTAGATGACCATTGCTTATTAAACTATCTGTAACGTTATGTGAAACTAATTAGTTAGTGAAGCAAATTTCAAACACATCCATATACTTTGAAATATAATGGGTTTCAGCCTAAATATTTGTTGAATTCCTTATTTAGACTACTTAAACCAATAGATTGGTATAAAATATCTGAATCATAATAAGGATACTCATCGATTTTATTTATTTTTGATAATTATTATCGATTATCCAATCGATATTTATATCGTAAATCATATTTAATATATATATATAATCGAATTATTATTTTATCGAAAACAATGTAAAATAATGCATAACTAAAATATTCTTGGTCAACTAACTATAAATTTTCTGACAGTGGTTGCAGTGTTTATTTTTTTACAATTCTTGTATTTGGTTAAACTCCTTGTAACGAATACCGAGTTACTTATATTCAACATGACCTACTGTTGTCACTTTAAGTATATATTTTTTCAAGTAGATAATACCAAACTCTGCTGTAAAATTATTCCTGGGTAAGAATATCGGAAATAATTCTTCATCATAGTAAAATTGTTGTACATGGCGAATTTTATCCTTAAGGCAAATAAATTTAGGAAAATAAAAAATTTTTGTAGTTTTTTTAGAATTGGAATTCATGCAAACCTGTTTAAATGGGCATTTTGCAATCAGATCTGGTATATACTTCTTCACAGCCTGCACTGCTCCTCGATATATGGGATTCATTTTACTTGCTGAATTTTTCGTAATCTGACACGCATTTATTGTTGAATTAAATAGAGTTGGCTGCTGGCCATTATTTCTCCGCATGTATGCCTATAATAGAAATTCGAGTTCAGGTAAATCTTTCGCAAACCAAAATGAGCCATTAATTTTGTTATGATTTCCAGAGCGAAATAATTGCAGGTGGAAATTTTTGATAATATTTTCATCGATTTCATAGCTAATACTATCGACCTCAATAATGAATGATCGCTACAATGAAATGTTGAGTTTCATTTGCTTTTGGAAATGATAGTAAAATATATTTGTTACTCACATAGCTTATGGCATTTCCCATTAAAAGGGCAAACATTATAAGTAGCTTCAAAATACAACGTTTTGTTTGCATTTCTCTTAGCGTTCTTTGAAATACAAGAGTAATGTATTGAAAAGTAAAATTTGAGGAGCAAACGTTTACTGATATTCAATTTTTTCCGGAACAAATTTAAGTCAAGCCAAATTATTTCAATGGGCCACTCAGGGGCTGAAATTAAATTTCAAAGTAATTGTCTGGCATGAAATTGTGCATGAATACCCGATGATTATAATAAACAAATAAATGTTTTCTATAATAATAAAATTCCTAAATTCGATTTTTATGCCTATTTATAAAAGTTAAATTGAGCAGATCGTATGAAACTAAAAACCTATACAATTACTGTTTACCATTTAATTCCAACTGAAAATACATAAATATACTTTCAGAACTCAAAACAAGAATATTTAATGCGAAGAATACTCAGAAAATAGAAATCATTATCAACTGCTTTTCAAAAGCAAAACAGGCTTCTCATCGCCATCTAGTAATTAGTATACATCTCAATCACATCATATGGCATTATAACAGCAGTGAAGAATAGTCATCTGACTGTGGTGACAAGGATTACCAGATGTAACTCGTCCATTGGTTAGCCTAACTTATCCTAACAAATTTAATCTCGTAGTAAGCTCCTTACAATATTGTGCAAATCATATGACAGAATTTCTGTTGTTAACATTAACAGCAATTCTTTTATTCATAACAAGGCTATGTTTGTATAATCAAAACTAATTCCAAACTTAATGAATGATGATCTAAAATTCAGCTTTTCTGGGTCTTAATGCATAATTCCTGAGGCTGATTTCAAGGTACTTAGAGTTATAGCAACATAAAAGTAAAGTTAAAGTTTTTTTCTTGTTTTGTATTTAAGCAGTAAACTGTTTATGAGGACTCAGCAAAGATAAAGGCCAAAGGACATACATATGAGACATTTGGGAGTTGAAGGGATACAACTCATATACAACCAATAGTTATTCATATATGTATGTATGAGTGTGTTCATAAGGTTCATAAGAACCTCGTATACTGAAGCAGTTCTATGAACTTACTCAGTCAAGAATAAAATAACCACAAACTTCCCCACACTACTCTTTAGTTGACATACTCGAATTCCTAGTCTGCCATTTAAAATAGGCCAAAGGCATAAACAATTTTTCTTAATGCTTTTGGCCTGGTTGTTGCATTGAGACCGTACAGTAACTTAACTACCAAAATAATATTCAACTAAATGGGAGAAACCAGACATAGCATCCTAGGGTATCTTGTCTAATACTTCAAAACCGCCACATTGACAAGTAAGTAACATTTCCGTTTCCTGTGCTTGTCTGAAGCAAGAAATTTGGGTTATTTGGCAACTACACAGAAAAAAAATGAAAGCTAAATAATAATAAAAACAAAATAACAAATAAAGAAATAACAAACAATTAAAATAAAACCAAGTAAGCATAAAATACAAAAATAAAATAAAATAAATTTAAAATTAAATAAAATGAATTGTAATGGATTGGAATGGAATGGAATGAAGTGAAATGAAATGAATGGAATGAATGAAAAGAATGAAATGAATGAAATTAATGAAATGATTGAAATTAATTAATGAAAAGAAAGAAATGAATAAAGTGAATGGAATTAATGAATGGGATGAAATGAATGAAGTGAATGAAATGAACGAAATGAATGGAATTAATGAATGGAATGAATGAAGTGAATGAAATGAACGAAATGAATGAAATAAATGGAATGAATTGAAATGAATGAATTGAATGAAAAAAAATATAATGAATGTAATGAATGGAATGAATGAAATGAATGAAATGAATGAAATGAATGAAATGAATGAAATGAATGAAATGAATGAAATGAATGAAATGAATGAAATGAATGAAATGAATGAAATGAATGAAATGAATGAAATGAATGAAATGAATGAAATGAATGAAATGAATGAAATGAATGAAATGAATGAAGTGAATGAAATTAATGAAATGAATGAAATAAATGAAATAAAAGAAATGAATGAAATGAATGAAATGAATGAAATGAATGAAATGAATGAAATGAATGAAATGAATGAAATGAATGAAATGAATGAAATGAATGAAATGAATGAAATGAATGAAATGAATGAAATGAATGAAATGAATGAAATGAATGAAATGAATGAAATGAATGAAATGAATGAAATGAATAAAATGAATGAAATGAATGAAATGAATGAAATGAATGAAATGAATGAAATGAATGAAATGAATGAAATGAATGAAATGAATGAAATGAATGAAATGAATGAAATGAATGAAATGAATGAAATGAATGAAATGAATGAAATGAATGAAATGAATGAAATGAATGAAATGAATGAAATGAATGAAATGAATGAAATGAATGAAATGAATGAAATGAATGAAATGAATGAAATGAAATGAAATGAATGAAATGAATGAAATGAATGAAATGAATGAAATGAATGAAATGAATGAAATGAATGAAATGAATGAAATGAATGAAATGAATGAAATGAATGAATGAAATGAATGAAATGAATGAAATGAATGAAATGAATGAAATGAATGAAATGAATGAAATGAATGAAATGAATGAAATGAATGAAATGAATGAAATGAATGAATGAAATGAATGAAATGAATGACATGAATGGAATGAATGAAATGAATGAAATGAATGAAATGAATTGAAATGAATGAAATGAAATGAAAGAAATGAATGAAATGAAATGAATGTAATGAATGAGATGAATCTAATGAATGAAATGAAATAAATGAAATTAATGAAATGAATTGAAATGAAAGGATATAAATTGGTATAAAATTAAATAACTTAAATAAAATGGGCTTTCGGAAGTTCGTACAATACATACTTCAAAAACGTCATTAACCTAGCCAAAAAAATAGTTTTTGACAGAGTTGAAAAACAAATAGGATACCTTACAATTATTTAAACTTTTGGTAATTTATGAACTCTGGTGCATAGGTTAGAACGTATTCCAAAAAACGTCCGAGTTTCAATCCTGGTGAGAACACCAAAATCATTTTTTAACTGTTATTCTGCTTCATTAACACATGCTGGCGGCATTGGCAAATATTTTTAACTGCTCCGAATGTCGGAGTTGTGATAATAAACAGATTTAAAATAAAAAACTTTTTTATTTAATTTTTTTTTTATTTAAAATTTTGAAAAATTTATAAAGTCGCCCAAGCAACTACAACTCATTCAAAACAATAAGATGTCGAAACAAAACAATTAGCGGAGCATTTTAGAGGTTTACCACGTTAACTATTCTTAATAGGTTTTAAGCAACTATATGCCGTTTTCGACGTTTACAACTTTTTGACAGTCGAAACCCTAAGAAACAACATACAGACCATCTCTGCGAACCATGCATACCACATAGGACGCATTTCGTCATTTGGTTAAAATAACTCATCGGCCATATTAGGTGTGAAGGCTTCAAGGGCCGTACGTTGCTATATTGCACATATATCGTACTTATTGCGAAAACGCCTCTATGATATAAATACCAAATTACCCACGCTCGACAACCCTGTCTTCCAGCAGTCTGTAATGGCAGATTTTTTGTCTACACATTTACACTACACCCATGGCTTACACATGATTCTGTGCATCTTTTGGAAATCACATTGATGGCTTCGAACGCTAGACTACAGTAACGCCTGTAGCTGTTGCTCCGTGTGCCCAGGTTCGAATCCCAGCCGGACTCTGCCGAATTTTCATTTTGAAGTTTTTTTTTGCCTGTTAGGGTGAAGATCATTTTATTTCAATTTTCGTTTGTCTCTTTTTTGAGACGAGCTCAATGATCGCAGATTTTTTTTTTATAATAGAGAAGGAAAGCCAGTTTTCACCACACACACCAACGAATATGGGACGCGTTTCGTCATATGGTTAGAATAACACATCGGCCATATTAAATATTTTTTTCTGAGTTTTCAGATGAAATTTAGTTTTTTATCTCTTAGAATTTCTTTTAACAGTTTTGTCCTATTTGTTCCGTTTTATTTTATAAATATGAAAAAAGGGAACTTAAATACATTGGATGATTGATTTCAATGTTAGTGGCTCCAAAGTGTTCTTTAGGAATTCTTTTAGTTTTTCAAGTCTATCAAATCTTACTAACAAATCGTAGACATTTACTTGTCGTTACTAAGAGAATCTTAAAGTTGTTTATGTATATGTCCATTAGAATCCTGTCATTGTCTAATTCCCAGAATTTTCTATGGCCCACGGCAAACAAAATAGAAAAATTCTTCGTTTGGCATCTGCCAAACGCTGAAGGTGTGGGTGAAATGTTGTTGACACTTAACTCTCATGTTGTGGCCTGTTTTTATGCCATTCGCTGTCTTGGTAGAATTCCTTTGAGATTTCCAGAAATTGGTGCCGCTCGTTTTCTTATCTTTTTGCCAAGTTTATGCTACTGTTGATGACAACAATAAGTACAAGTTCGAATACGAGGACAACATTACAACATCAATTCGTTGGTTACTGTTAATGTTCTACATAGACAGTTAAATATGCTTCACGATATTTTCCATGAGCCATGGAATATGACCGACAACGGTATTGATATTTATTTTATTTATCGACACAACCAGTCGTTATCGTTATGGTTTCCTCCTCAGGGCCATTCAGCCCCATTACCCATTAAGTAACTCCATCATTACCCACCCAACGACAGGCACCAGTCAAATCGCAACAATGTGTTCAAGGATATTGTTGATGGTTATATGCGGGTGGAAGGGAAGAAGGCTGAGGGGGCATTTTTCATATGTCACACAATTATTGTATTTCGTTGCTTGAATTGTGTATTTCTGCCAGCCAGTCTTGGTCTAATGCATTTTTTGTTAGCATGCCATATAAATTGTCTTTTATTTTTAGCATTATTGTGACATTGGGGGAAAACAACTGATAGACATTTGAGTTTTCCTTTGGGCCATAGGGTTGTTTGGCTATGGTCATTAGGAGATTGGCCATTGAGACAATAATAGAATGATTTTTATCTATTGATTACTGGAAAATTTCTCGAAATAATAGTAAGTAGGTCATGGGCTCAGCGCAAGGGAAAGCTGTGGTAAAAAAAATCGCAAAGAAACACCAAAGTTAAAGAAAGAGTGCTAAAAATACATTTTTTCCAGAGAAAGAGTATTTAAACTACCTTTTTCCCAAGGAATCCAAATTTGCTCATAACCATCCCATTAAGGAATAGGGGCAAACTTCTCATATATCAATGAGTGCTGTCTGATTCACATTTAAGCTCCTACTTTTTTTAGTCTAGTTTGAACCGCGTATTGCACCGCGACTTTTTTTGAGGAGAAGTTTTTCCATTACTTCTAAATAGAGGAATAGAGGAAATGGTACTTTTCCCTGAAAAAAGGGTAATTTTCCTAGCAGAAGGGGTATCTTTTCCTAAGAAAAGGGAACCCCTTTCCCTAAGAAATGGGAACCCCTTCCCCTAACAAAAGTAAAACCCTATCCCTAAGAACAGGTAACCGCTTTCCCTAAGAAAAGATAACCCCTTTCCCTAAGAATGCAAATCTCTTTCCCTAAGAATAGGGTACCCTTTCCTTAAAAAAAAGGGTACTAAAACTACCCTTTACCCATAGACTACTCTTTCCCTAAGAAAAAAGTAATAAAACTACACTTTTCCTAAGAAAAATGTTCTAAAACTACCCTTGCCCTCTGAAAGGGGTACTTAAACTACCCTTTTCCTGAGCCAGGAGTAATCAAGTACCCCTTCCCTAAAAAAGGGTACCAAAACTACCCTCTCCCCAAGACATGGGTACAAAAACTATTATCTTCCTAAGGCAAGGGTACTAAAACTACCTTTCCTAAGAAAAGCGTGCTAAAACTACATTCTCTAAGAAATGGGTAACTATCTTCCCTTTTCGTAAGAAAATGGTACTAAATGTACCATATCCCCAAGAGACAGGCACTAAAACTACTCTTTCAATAAGAAAAGTTTATTGAACCTATTCTTTCCCTAAGAAAAGGGTACTAAAATTACCCTTTGCCTAAGAAGAGGATACTAAAACTACCCTTTCCCCATTAAAAGGGTACAAAAATTTCTTTCTATTGAAAGGCTACTAAAACATTTTTTCCTTGAGACAATGTTAATGAAAATATTTTTTTTTTGCCGAAGAGAGTACTAAAACTATCTTACTAAACTTCTAATACTACCCTTTTCGTAGAAAAGTGTTCTAAAACTATCCTTTTACTGTGTAAAGAATACGAATGTTGTCGTTTTCCTATAGAAGGCGTACTTAAAGTACTTTTTTTCTACAGAAAGTGTACTAAAATTACCCTTTCCCATAGAAAGTGTACTAAAACTACGCTTTCCCTATAGAAAGGGTCTTAAAACTACCCTTTCCCCATAGAAAGTGTACTAAAATTACCCTTTCTTCATAGAAAGTGTACTAAAACTACCCTTGCCCCATAGAAAGTGTACTAAAACTACCTTTTCCCTATAGAATGTGTACTAAAACTACCCTTGTCCCATAGAAAGTGTACTAAAACTACCCTTTCCCCATAGAAAGTGTACTTAAACTACATTTTCTCCATAGAAAGTGTACTAAAACTACCCTTTGCCCATATAAAGTGTACTAAAACTACCCTTGCCCCATAGAAAGTGTACTAAAACTACCTTTTCCCCATAGAAAGTGTACTAAAACTACCCTTGCCCCATAGAAAGTGTACTAAAACTACCCTTTCCCCATAGAAAGTGTACTTAAACTACCCTTTCCCCATAGAAGGTATACTAAAATTACCCTTTTCCTATACAAAGTGTACTAAAACCACCCTTTTCCCATAGAAAGTGTACTAAAACTACCCTTTCCCCATAGAAAGTGTACTGAAATTACCCTTTCTCCATTGAAAGTGTACTAAAACTACCCTTTCCGCATAGAAAGTGTACTACAACTACCCTTTCCCCATCGAAAGTGTACTAAAACTACACTTTTCCCATAGAAAGGGTCGTAAAACTATCGTCTTCCCATAGAAACGGTACTAAAACTACTCATTTTGATAAAAAGAGCACCAGCATTACACTACGGAAACTACCTTCATAAAAGAGTACAACAACTACCCTTTTTCCCAAAGAAAGAAAATTACCCCTTCTTAAAGAAAGGATGCTATAACTACCTTTTCATTAGGGGAAGTATACTTTAAAGGTACTGAAAATGAAATTCAATTTGGATATTTTGTACTGTTTATTCTCATCCTATATATTTAAAACTCTGTTCTCTAATTCCCTTTCCTTTTGTTTCTCTCATTTCAGATGTCCTACATGAATACACGTCGCCGTTTAGGTTCCATGAGCGAATCGGCTCCTCCCTCCGAATCTTCAGAGGGAACCAATTCTTCGGAAAACAACGAAATTATAATGAACTCAGAATGGTCTCATGGCTCGCAAAGTGGTGGTGTGGTGAGTGCTGGTGTTAACTCTTTGTACTCAGAAGGCGATACCGATACCATTAGCACCGATACAGCCAGCAACAATATACTCTCCGATTATGAACGTGGTCAGGTAGAGAGTTTCTTTGGAGGATTGGGCACCGAGATTTTTGTCAGCTCGGCTTTGGCTAATCTCTACGAGGGCTCTGGCAAAGACAACGATTGGCATTTGATTTTCACTGGCATTCCGGTGATTTTGTATGACAAAGGCAGTGCCCGGGCCAGATCTATACCACGTGTCACCTTGGTGTTGGCCGAAAGAGGCTCCTGTTTTGCCCTATGGTCTGATCGCATAGATAATCTTTCCAATTATCGAGTGGCTGGTCCCTCGTTTCATACCATGTGCTTGTCCAGCAATCATCAACAGATGATAGGTTTCAGCTTTGATTCGTCAGAGGCTGCTAGAGAATTGTGGCAACATATGGAACGTTTGATAAGTGATCCAGAAAACATAGGAGTCTCCATGCCGGGACGCAAGAAGCAAAAACAGAAACGCATAAAACACGCTCCCTTGCCTCCAAAGGCCCAAATATCGAATCCATGTCAATTTCATCATGTGACCAGTGTGACAAAAGATGATACCGATCGTTATTACAGTATGCAGGCATTTGCACCCATGACCCAACATTAGATGTAAGCCAAGGCCAAGGGAAGGGGTAAGAAAGTAGTTCACACTACATGGCTTCCTCGATGTCAGACAGTGCAAAGCAAAGTAAGAACATGAACACAGTCTTCTTAGATGAAGGCTTTGGGGAGAAAAACAAGAAATCCATATGGATATAATTCTAATATTTATATATAAATTATTTAATTTAATTTATATAATAAAATATTTATCTGTGATATACTTACATACATACATACACATACATTATATATACAAATATATATGAAAACAAAAACAAATGAAGATATTTGTTGCAATTTTAATGGTCGGTTTTCTTTTTAAGATTTAAGAATGAACGTTTTTCTAGATATGGAAAAATATTAAAACATTTATTAATAAAAACTAACTAAAAAATTTATAGTCTTAGATGTAAGAGAAATCTAAATGAAATTTAAGAGAGAAATCAAACACAAGTATGTAGTTTTTTTTAATTGAATAACTCTTACCCTTAAGAAACGCAAGTAAACCCCCCAAATAACAAACAATGATGAAAAGCCATTTAATCACTTATATAAGCATTTAAAATATCTCTATATGAAATAAACTATTTTACCTTAAGAGCGATGAAATGAAGAACGAACAAACTCAGACAGTTTGTTCTATCTTCTTACCATAAAACATTTAACTTAAATATTATGTTTATGGTTCCTCAGTCAGTGGGTCGGCCGTTCTTTAATCACAGTAACAGCTAACTTTAATCAAATATTCAGACTCAAATAATCCTTGTTGTTAGATTTTATCATCTTCTATGGTATTTAATAAGCATATAAGTCAATTTACTTCATAAGTCAGTCGTCGATGGTCACATTACATTATACATACAATAAAGAGAAGAACTAACTAAGGAAATACATATATTATCTTATATGAATACATATTCGTATTATATATCCTGATATACATATAACGATTTATGTATGAGATAATTTGTTGTGTTTTTGTTTTTTTTTTATCCTTTTTCGCTAAGTGTATATACAATTGATGGATATTCTCGCAAACCCCTTTGAAGTTTCCGAACGATATCGAAATATATCAAAATCATATATGTAATTTTGAATAGCATTTAGGTTTAAGTTACTGAATTACATTTATTATATCGAAATAATAAATAAAATCATAATAAAATTTAATATTTCTTAAACCAAACTCTGCAAGTGTTAATATTTTTTATTGCACTGGAAACTATGGAGTAAGTAGTTAAAGTCATACAGAAGTCGCAATGAAATTGGAAAATTTTACAATTTGTCGGTTGTTGTTGTAGTAGCAGTGTGTTGTACACTGTCTGTATTTGGGTATAGCTGCCATATCGGCTGATCTCTTTATTTTGGGTTTTGGGCTCATACAAGACGCATATTCACTGAAATTCGGGAAATAATCCTTACAAAGGATCTTTGTAAGGCTTTATAACATCCGTTTTCTATATGGTTATGGTTCAGATAGGTCTATATTTGTATATAGCTGCCATATGTACTATTCTCCCGATTTTAGTCCTTGGTTTTAGTCCCATAAACACAGCATTTATTACCCGATTTCGCTGAAATTTGACATAGTTACCTATGTTAGGCTTTTCGATAACCGTGCCCTATATGCTTCAGATCGGTCTATATTTGGATATAGCTGCCGCATAGAGCGATCTCCCGTTTTAAGGTCTTGAGCCCAAAGAAGGCGAACTTATTATCCAATTTCACTGAAATTTGGCATAGTGACCTATGTTAGGCTTTTTGACATCCATGCCCTATATGGTTCAGTTCGGGCTATATTTTGATATACCTGTCTTTTTTTTTAATCGGCTATTACAGAATATTTGTTCCACTAGCAGAACGTAGAATAGAGTTCCAAGCATTCTAAAATCTCTGACACCAAGTTTCGTGATGCCTCCGACCATTTGATCTTTCCATCGGGCTTTTGGTCTTCCCGGTTTGCGTGTGCCACCGTGTTTGCCTTCAAAAGACTTCTTTGCTGGAGCTTCTGCATCCATTCTAACAATAAGACCTAGCCAACGCAGCCGTTGTATTTCGATGCGTGTAACTATGCTATCGTCGTCATACAGCTCATGCAGCTCGTGGTTCATACGTCGCTTATATTCTCCATTAACACAAACTGGTCCATATATTTTACAAAGAATCTTTCTCTCAAATACTCCAAGCACTGCCTCATCTGCTTTCACAAGTACCCATGCTTCAGAATCATATAACAGCACGGGTAGTACAGTGAATTGAAGTTTCCGAACGAGTAGACCACTCGATGTTCGTGCCGAGTTTGGCCCAAATCAAACCATATTTTAATAAAGCTACATTGGGATCATACATGATGCATTTTTCTCCGGATTATGACGAAAGGTGGGTATCCAAAGTTCAGCCCAGCCAAACTTAATGCCTGTACAACAAGATAAAATCTATTATATTACAAGTAAGAGCGTGCTTAGTTCGGCCGGGCCGAATCTTATATGGGTCGTATGTTTCGGGTTATAGTCCGATTCGGACCATAAATGAATTGCTTGCTGAACATTGTAGAAGTCATTAAATAATATTTCTGTCTATTCGGATAAGAATTGCGCCTTGTAGGGATTAAAAAAGCTAAATCGGGAGATCAGTTTATATGGGAGCTGTATCAAGCTATAGATCTATTCAGACCATATTGGACACTTATGTTGAAAGTCATGAAAGGAGCCGTTGCACAAAATTTCAGCCAAATTGGATATACATTGCGCCCTCTAGAGGCTTAAGAAGTCAAGATCCGAGATCTGTTTATATGGCAGCTATACCAGATTATGAACCGATTTGAATCATACTTAGCACAGTTATTGGAAATGATACCAAAACACCATGTGGAAAATTTCAGTGAAATCGGACAAGAGTTGCGCCCTCTAGAGGCTTAAGATGTCAAAACCCAAGATCGGTTTATATGGCAGCTACATCAAATCAAAGACCGATTTGAACCATACTCAGCACAGTTGTTGGAAATGATACCAAAACACCACGCCAGATCTCGGAGATCAATCAATTAAGCGAAATTTTGTATGCCACCGTATAATACCCCAAAAACACGAAATTGGTATAAAATTTGTGGATCAAATAAACTGGGGGGACGCCCCATCCCAAAACCCACCCAGGCGGACATGTTTACCGATTGGGACAATATGGGTATCAAATGAAAGATATTTAAGAGTAGAGTACGAATTTGTATGCAAGTATTCGGGGGGGTTCCCCACCCCGAAAAAAACTCCCAACAGGACTCTTTTACCGCTTTTAGCAATATGGGTATCAAATGAAAGGTATTTCAAAGTAGAGCACAAATCTGAAATAAGCACAAATCAAAAACGTCAGATCTCGGAGATGGGTGGGGCAATTTAAGCGAAATTTAGTTGGTTTATAGTAACTCAAGAACAGACATTTGATGTCCTTACTTAGGGTGGGATATCTAGAGGGGCCGCGCCACCTCCAAACCCCGTGAAATGGTAATATAAACCAATAATGACAATGTGGGGCTCAAATGAAAGGTATTTGAGACTAGACCACCCTCACCCTCAAAATTCACCCTCACCCTCAAAAATTCCCCTCTGCTGGATATATTTACCACAATATAAGGCGCGAATGTATGGTATTTTGTATAATAGTACGAAAATAATATCCACATTGGAGCGAAACATCTGAAAGGCCAAACAGGACTTATTTCCTGATCGTGCCAGTATAGGGGTCAGATAAAATAAGAGAGTGAAAGAAGCGGAGCGGTCCCTGTCTAGCTAGTTATCTTATAAGTTAAAGTTCAGGATTATTGTTGCAGATAAATATCATTTTATGATAAAATATAAAAGGAACTTTTGCGATGTAAACCAAAAGTCCATTGTATTGTTTCAAAATTTAAACCCTGATGAAGATCACCGGCGGTGGTCGAAATATTGGTAAAAATTACAAATAAAACAATTATATAAAATACCAACACCTGTTTTTGTAAATAGTTCGATGACCTCGAATATCGCTAAAACCAATTTTTTTGGGCGTAAAAATTCAAGGTCGTTTCAAGGCCAAAAACGCTGTAACTTCTTCATTTTTTCGAATTTCGAAAATTGTCTAGCATTCCGCGGTTTAAAATTCGAAGACGATTCGTAAAATAAACAGAATTGCTTAAAATTTCACATTTTATTTTTTTTCATTTTTTTAGCAATGCTAACCCCTTATGAAAAATTTGCAATATTTAATGCGAAAAAATTTTTCGAGTTGAGTATACAGTATTAAAGATTATGACAAAAAATTCGGATTAGTGCAACTCTTATGTTTTTTCTTCCAAAAACAAACTCAAAATCGCTTAATTGATATCCAAAAAAACACAAATCAATCTACGAGAGTTTGAAATTGCTGAAACTTCCTTAGTTTTGCGACATTCAACATCCTGAGGACACCGTTGGATTTGTGAAGAAAATCTCTTTCCGTAATGGTGCTGGACGAGGCAATACTTTTTTCTGTTTCCTTAAAATCTTTAAAAATTACTTCAAAATCACATAGTTCATGTCCCAAAAATTCAAAAAATACCAAAGTGAGTTTGCATTTATTGTAACTTCCCTAGTTTTGCAAACTTCACAATTTTTCAGACATCATTCGTGAGGAAAGTCTCTTTCCGTAGAGGTGCTGCATGAAGCAATACTGTAAAGTTTTTTGTGAAAAACATAGATAAAACCATTTTTTCTGGGTGTAAAAATTCAAAGTGGTTTTCAAGGTCAAAAACGCTGTAACTCCTTCATTTTTTCAAATTTCGACAATTTTCCAGCATTCCGCAATTCGAAGTCGAATCGTTATATAAACCAAATTAGTTGAAATTTAACATTTTATTTTTTTGCAATTTTGTTAGCAAAGGCTAACCCCTTATGAAAAATTTAAATTTTTGATGCGAAAAAATTTTTTGAGTTGAGTATGCAGTATTGAAGATTACCGCAAAAAATTCGGATTAGTGCAACTACTATGTTTTTTATTTATTTAAAAAACAAGCTCAAAACCGCATAATTAATATCCGAAAAATTCTAAAAATGTCAAGGTGAGTTTGAAATTGCTGTAACATCTTTTTGTTTTGCGAATTTTAAAATTCTAAGGACACCGTTGGATTCGCAAAGAAGCAAAACTCTTTTCTGTTTCCTTAAAAATTTTAGAGTATTGCTCTAAATGGGATAATTCATATCCAAAAAATAAAATAAAACCAACTTGATTTTGCAATTGCTGTAACTTCCTTTGTTTATCGAACTTCACAATAAGTTGACACCGTTGGATTCTTGGGGAAAATCTCTTTCCGTAGTGGTGCTGGACTAAGCAAAACTCTTTTCTGTTTTCTTGAAAACTTAAGAGTGTTGCTCCAAAATCGCATAATTCATATCCCAAAAATTCAAAAAAAAAAACCAATTTGATTTTGCAAGTGCTGTAACTTCATTAGTTTTGCAATCTTCACAAATACCGTTGGATTCATGAGGAAAATCTGTTTCCATAGAGGTGGTGGATGAAGCATTAATGTAAAGTTTTCTGTGAAAAACATCGCTAAGACCAATTTTTTCGGGCGTAAAAATTCAAGGTCGTTTTGAAGGCCAAAAACGCCGTAACTCTCTCAGTTTTTCGAATTTCGAAAGTCTTCTAGCATTCCGCAATTTGGAATTTAAAGAAGATTCGTACAATAAACAGAATTAGTTAAAATTTAACAATTTATTTTTTTGTAATTTTTTTTAGCAAAGGCTAACCCCTTATGAAAATTTGAAAATTTTGATGCGAAAAAATTTTTCGAGTTGAGTATAGAGCATTGAGACTATGCAAAATATTCCGATTAGTGCTACTCCTATGTTTTTTCTTCAAAAAACAAGCTTAAAATCTCATAATTAATATCCGAGAATTGCTAAAAAAAATCAACGTGAGTTTGAAATAGCTGAAACTTCCTTAGTTTTGCGAACTTTAACATCATGAGGACACCGTTGGATTTGTGAAGAAAACCTCTTTCCGTAATGGTGCTGGACGAGGCAGTACTTTTTTCTGTTTCCTTAAAATCTTCAAAATATTGCTTCAAAATCAAATAATTCATGTTCCAAAAATTCAAAAAATACCAACCTAAGTTTGCATTTGTTGTAACTTCCCTAGTTTTGCAAACTTCACAATTTTTCAGACATCATTGGATTCGTGAGGAAAGTCTATTTCCGTAGAGGTGCTGCATGAAGCAATACTGTAAATTTTTCTGTGAAAAACATAGCTTAAACCAGTTTTTTTGGGTGTACAAATTCAAAGTCGTTTTCAAGGACAAAAACGCTGTAACTCCTTCATTTTTTCAAATTTCGACAATTTTCCAGCATTCCACAATTCAAAATTCGAAGTCGAATCGTTATATAAACCAAATTAGTTGAAATTTAACATTTTATTTTTTTGCAATTTTGTTAGCAAAGGCTAACCCCTTATGAAAAATTTAAATTTTTGATGCGAAAAAATTTTTTGAGTTGAGTATGCAGTATTGAAGATTACCGCAAAAAATTCGGATTAGTGCAACTACAATGTTTTTTATTTAAAAAACAAGCTCAAAACCGCAAAATTAATATTCGAAAAATTCTAAAAATGTCAAGGTGAGTTTGAAATTGCTGTAACATCTTTTTGTTTTGCGAATTTTAAAATTCTGAGGACACCGTTGGATTCGCAAAGAAGCAAAACTCTTTTCTGTTTCCTTAAAAATTTTAGAGTATTGCTTCTAAATGTGATAAATTATATCCAAAAAATAAAATAAAACCAACTTGATTTTGCAATTGCTGTAACTTCCTTTGTTTTTCAAACTTCACAATCAGTTGACACCGTTGGATTCTTGGGGAAAATCTCTTTCCGTAGTGGTGCTGGACGAAGGGAAACTCTTTTCTGTTTTCTTGAAAACTTAAGAGTGTTGCTCCAAAATCGCATAATTCATATCCCGAAAATTCAAAAAAAACCAACTTGATTTTGCAAGGGCTGTATCTTCATTAGTTTTGCAATCTTCACAAATTTTCAGACAACGTTGGATTCGTGAGGAAAATCTGTTTCCATGGAGGTGCTGGCTGAAGCAATACTGTAAAGTTATCTGTGAAAAATATCGCTAAGTCCATTTTTTTTTGCGTAAAAATTCAAAGTCGTTTTGAAGGCAAAAAAACGCCGTAACTTCTTCATTCTTTCGAATTTCGACAATTTTCCAGCATTCCGCAATTCGAAATTCGAAGTCGAATCGTTATATGAACCAAATTAGTTGAAATTTAACATTTTATTTTTTTGCCAATTTTTTAGCAAAGGCTAACCCCTTATGAAAAATTTGAATTTTTGATGCGAAAAAATTTTTTGTGTTGAGTATACAGTATTGGAGATTGTGGCACAAAAATCGGTTTAGTCCAACTCTTATGTTTTTTCTTCAAAAAACAGGCTCAAAATCGCTCAATCAATATCCAAGAAACACAAAAAATCTATGTGAGTTTAAAATTACTGAAACTTCCTTAGTTTTGCGAACATCAACATTATGAGGACACCTTTGGATTCGTGAAGAAAATCTCTTTCCGTAATGGTGCTGGACGAAGCAACACTTTTTTCTGTTTCTTTAAAATCTTTATTATTATAGTATTGTAGTATTGCTTCAAAATCGCATAATACATATCCCAAAAATAAAAAAAAAAACATCGTGAGTTTGCAGTTACTGTAACTTCATTAGTTTTGCAATCTACAGAATTTTTCCATCCACCGTTGGATTCGTGAGGAAAATCTCTTTCCGTAATGGTGCTGGACGGAGCAATACTGTTGAGTTTTCATGTCCAAACCTCTCTCGTTTGGATGAAGCAATACTTCAGAGTTTTATTTATTTTTTTGGAAAAATTCGCAAAAATCTAAGTTTTTAGGGTAAATATTCAAGCTCATTTCTAAGGTCGAAAACGATTATTCGCATAATTTTTTCGAATTTCGACAATGTTAAATTTTAACTATTTTTGTTTATATAACGATTCGACTTCGAATTGCGGAAAGCTGGAAAATTTTCGAAATTTGAAAAAATGATGGAGTTACAGCGTTTTTGACCATGAAAACGACCTTAATATTTACGCAAAAAAAATTGGTTTTAGCGATGTTTTTCACAGAAAACTTTACAGTATTGCTTCATACAGCACCTCCACGAAAAGAGATTTTCCTCTCAAATGAAACAGTGTCTAAAAAATTCTGAAGCTTCCAAAACTAAGAAAGTTACAGCAATTGCAAACTCACGTTGGTTTCAACGGTGTCCTCAGAATGTTGATGTTCGCAAAACTAAGGAAGTTTCTCCAATTTCAAACTCACGTAGATTTTTGAGTGATTTTTGGATATCAATTAAGCGATTTTGGGCTTGTTTTTTGAAGAAAAAAACATAGTAGTTGCACTAATCCGAATTTTTTGCCATAATCTTCAATACTGTATACTCAACACAAAAAATTTTTTCGCATCAAAAATTGAAATTTTTTATAAGGGGTTAGCCTTTGCTAAAAAAATTGCAAAAAAATAAAATGTTAAATTTTAACTAATTTTGTTTATATAGCGATTCGACTTCGAATTTCAAACTGCGGAATGCTAGAAAATTTTCGAAATTCGAAAAAATGAAGAAGTTACGGCGTTTTTTGCCTTCAAAACGACTTTGAATTTTCACGCCAAAAAAAAATAATGGACTTAGCGATGTTTTTCACACAAAACTTTACAGTAATGCTTCATCCAGCACCTCCATGGAAAGAGATTTTCCTCACGAATCCAACGGTGTCTGAAAATTTGTGAAGATTGCAAAACTAATGAAGTTACAGCACTTGCAAACTCACGTTGTTTTTTTTTTTTTTTTGAATTTTTGGGATATGAATTATGCGATTTTGGAGCAACACTCTTAAGTTTTCAAGAAAACAGAAAAGAGTTTCCCTTCGTCCAGCACCACTACGGAAAGAGATTTTCCGCAAGAATCCAACGGTGTCAACTGATTGTGAAGTTTGAAAAACAAAGGAAGTTACAGCAATTGCAAAATCAAGTTGGTTTTATTTTATTTTTTGGATATAATTTATCACATTTAGAAGCAATACTCTAAAATTTTTAAGGAAACAGAAAAGAGTTTTGCTTCTTTGCGAATCCAACGGTGTCCTCAGAATTTTAAAATTCGCAAAACAAAAAGATGTTACAGCAATTTCAAACTCACCTTGACATTTTTAGAATTTTTCGAATATTAATTTTGCGGTTTTGAGCTTGTTTTTTAAATAAAAAACATTGTAGTTGCACTAATCCGAATTTTTTGCGGTAATCTTCAATACTGCATACTCAACTCAAAAAATTTTTTCGCATCAAAAATTTAAATTTTTCATAAGGGGTTAGCCTTTGCTAACAAAATTGCAAAAAAATAAAATGTTAAATTTCAACTAATTTGGTTTATATAACGATTCGACTTCGAATTTTGAATTGTGGAATGCTGGAAAATTGTCGAAATTTGAAAAAATGAAGGAGTTACAGCGTTTTTGTCCTTGAAAACGACTTTGAATTTGTACACCCAAAAAAACTGGTTTAAGCTATGTTTTTCACAGAAAAATTTACAGTATTGCTTCATGCAGCACCTCTACGGAAATAGACTTTCCTCACGAATCCAATGATGTCTGAAAAATTGTGAAGTTTGCAAAACTAGGGAAGTTACAACAAATGCAAACTTAGGTTGGTATTTTTTGAATTTTTGGAACATGAATTATTTGATTTTGAAGCAATATTTTGAAGATTTTAAGGAAACAGAAAAAAGTACTGCCTCGTCCAGCACCATTACGGAAAGAGGTTTTCTTCACAAATCCAACGGTGTCCTCATGATGTTAAAGTTCGCAAAACTAAGGAAGTTTCAGCTATTTCAAACTCACGTTGATTTTTTTTAGCAATTCTCGGATATTAATTATGAGATTTTAAGCTTGTTTTTTGAAGAAAAAACATAGGAGTAGCACTAATCGGAATATTTTGCATAGTCTCAATGCTCTATACTCAACTCGAAAATTTTTTCGCATCAAAATTTTCAAATTTTCATAAGGGGTTAGCCTTTGCTAAAAAAAATTACAAAAAAATAAATTGTTAAATTTTAACTAATTCTGTTTATTGTACGAATCTTCTTTAAATTCCAAATTGCGGAATGCTAGAAAACTTTCGAAATTCGAAAAAATGAGAGAGTTACGGCGTTTTTGGCCTTCAAAACGACCTTGAATTTTTACGCCCGAAAAAATTGGTCTTAGCGATGTTTTTCACAGAAAACTTTACATTAATGCTTCATCCACCACCTCTATGGAAACAGATTTTCCTCATGAATCCAACGGTATTTGTGAAGATTGCAAAACTAATGAAGTTACAGCACTTGCAAAATCAAATTGGTTTTTTTTTTGAATTTTTGGGATATGAATTATGCGATTTTGGAGCAACACTCTTAAGTTTTCAAGAAAACAGAAAAGAGTTTTGCTTAGTCCAGCACCACAACGGAAAGAGATTTTCCCCAAGAATCCAACGGTGTCAACTTATTGTGAAGTTCGATAAACAAAGGAAGTTACAGCAATTGCAAAATCAAGTTGGTTTTATTTTATTTTTTGGATATGAATTATCCCATTTAGAGCAATACTCTAAAATTTTTAAGGAAACAGAAAAGAGTTTTGCTTCTTTGCGAATCCAACGGTGTCCTTAGAATTTTAAAATTCGCAAAACAAAAAGATGTTACTGCAATTTCAAACTCACCTTGACATTTTTAGAATTTTTCGGATATTAATTATGCGGTTTTGAGCTTGTTTTTTAAATAAATAAAAAACATAGTAGTTGCACTTATCCGAATTTTTTGCGGTAATCTTCAATACTGCATACTCAACTCAAAAAATTTTTTCGCATCAAAAATTCAAATTTTTCTTAAGGGGTTAGCCTTTGTAAAAAAATTGCAAAAAAATAAAATGTTAAATTTCAACTAATTTGGTTTATATAACGATTCGACTTCGAATGCTTCGGAATGCTGGAAAATTGTCGAAATTTGAAAAAATTAAGGAGTTACAGCGTTTTTGACCTTGAAAACGACTTTGAATTTGTACACCCAAAAAAATGGTTTAAGCTATGTTTCTCACAGAAAACTTTACAGTATTGCTTCATGCAGGACCTCTACGGAAAGAGACTTTCCTCACGAATCCAATGATGTCTGAAAAATTTTGAAGTTTGCAAAACTAGGGAAGTTACAACAAATGCAATTTCATGTTTGTATTTTTTGAATTTTTGGAACATGAATTATGTGATTTTGAAGCAATATTTTAAAGATTTTAAGGAAACAGAAAAAAGTACTGCGTCGTCCAGCACGATCTTGAATTTTTACGCCCAAAAAAAAAATTGGTCTTAGTGATGTTTTTCACAGTAATGCTTCATCCAACACTTCCATGGAAAGAGATTTTCCTCACAAATCCAACGGTGTCTAAAAATTTGTAAAGATTGCAAAACTAATGAAGTTACAGCCCTTTTGGGATATGAATTATGCGATTTTGCAGCAATACTCTTAAGTTTTCAAGAAAACAGAAAAGAATTTGGCTTTGTCCAGCACCACCTACGAAAGAGATTTTATCCAAGAATCCAACGGTGTCAACTGATTGTGAAGTTTGAAAAACAAAGGAAGTTACAGCAATTGCAAAATCAAATTGGTTTTATTTTATTTTTTGGATATGAATTGTCCCATTTAGAAGCGATACTCTAAAATTTTTAAGGAAACAGAAAAGAGTATTGCTTCTTCCAGCACCATTACGGAAAGAGAATTTCTTCACGAATCCAACGGTGTCCTCAGAATGTTGAAGTTCGCAAAACTAACGAAGTTACAGCAATTTGAAACTCACGTAGATTTTTTTTGCGTTTTTTTGATATCAATTATGCGATTTTGAGCTTGTTTTTTGAAGAAAAAACATGGGAGTTGCGCTAAACCGATTTTTTTGCCATAATCTTCAATACTCTATACTCAACTCGAAAATTTTTTTCGCATAAAAAATTGAAAATTTTCATAAGGGGTTAGCCTTTGCTAAAAAAATGCAAAAAAAATAAAATGTGAAATTTTAAGTAATTCTGTTTATTTTACAAATCGTCTTCGAATTTCGAACTGCGGAATGCTAGAAAATATTCGAACTTCGAAAAAATGAAGGAGTTACAGCGTAGTTGGCCTTGAAAACGACTTCGAATTTTTACGCCCAAAATAAATTGGTTTTTGCTATGTTTTCCATAGCAACCTTTACAGTATCGCTTCATGTAGCACCTCTACGGAAAGGGATCTTTGTCACGAATCTAACAGTGTCTGAAAATTTGTAAAGTTTGCCAAAATAGGGAAGTTACAGCAATTGCAAACTCAAGTTGGTTTTTTTGAATTTTTGGGATATGAATTATGCGATTTTGATGCAATACACTGAAGATTTCAAGGAAATGGGAAATAGTATTGATTCGTCCGGCACCACTACGGAAAGAGAATTTCTTCACGAATCCAACGGTGTCCTCAGAATGTTGAAGTTCGCAAAACTAACGAAGTTACAGCAATTTGAAACTCACGTAGATTTTTTTTGCGTTTTTTTAATATCAATTATGCGATTTTGAGCTTGTTTTTTGAAGAAAAAACATGGGAGTTGCAAAAAAAATGAAATGTGAAATTTTAAGTAATTCTGTTTATTTTACGAATCGTCTTCGAATTTCGAACTGCGGAATGCTAGAAAATATTCGAAATTCGAAAAAATGAAGGAGTTACAGCGTAGTTGGCCTTGAAAACGACTTTGAATTTTTACGCCCAAAATAAATTGGTTTTTGCTATGTTTTCCATAGCAACCTTTACAGTATCGCTTCATGTAGCACCTCTACGGAAAGGGATCTTTGTCACGAATCTAACGGTGTCTGAAAATTTGTAAAGTTTGCCAAAATAGGGAAATTACAGCAATTGCAAACTCAAGTTGGTTTTTTTGAATTTTTGGGATATGAATTATGCGATTTTGATGCAATACACTGAAGATTTCAAGGAAATGGGAAATAGTATTGATTCGTCCGGCACCACTACGGAAAGAGAATTTCTTCACGAATCCAACGGTGTCCTCAGAATGTTGAAGTTCGCAAAACTAACGAAGTTACAGCAATTTGAAACTCACGTAGATTTTTTTTGCGTTTTTTTGATATCAATTATGCGATTTTGAGCTTGTTTTTTGAAGAAAAAACATGGGAGTTGCGCTAAACCGATTTTTTTGCCATAATCTTCAATACTCTATACTCAACTCGAAAATTTTTTTCGCATAAAAAATTGAAAATTTTCATAAGGGGTTAGCCTTTGCTAAAAAAATGCAAAAAAAATAAAATGTGAAATTTTAAGTAATTCTGTTTATTTTACGAATCGTCTTCGAATTTCGAACTGCGGAATGCTAGAAAATATTCGAACTTCGAAAAAATGAAGGAGTTACAGCGTAGTTGGCCTTGAAAACGACTTCGAATTTTTACGCCCAAAATAAATTGGTTTTTGCTATGTTTTCCATAGCAACCTTTACAGTATCGCTTCATGTAGCACCTCTACGGAAAGGGATCTTTGTCACGAATCTAACAGTGTCTGAAAATTTGTAAAGTTTGCCAAAATAGGGAAGTTACAGCAATTGCAAACTCAAGTTGGTTTTTTTGAATTTTTGGGATATGAATTATGCGATTTTGATGCAATACACTGAAGATTTCAAGGAAATAGGAAATAGTATTGATTCGTCCGGCACCACTACGGAAAGAGAATTTTTTCACGAATCCAACGGTGTCCTCAGAATGTTGAAGTTCGCAAAACTAACGAAGTTACAGCAATTTGAAACTCACGTAGATTTTTTTTGCGTTTTTTTGATATCAATTATGCGATTTTGAGCTTGTTTTTTGAAAAAAAAAACATGGGAGTTGCGCTAAACCGATTTTTTTGCCATAATCTTCAATACTCTATACTCAACTCGAAAATTTTTTTCGCATCAAAAATTGAAAATTTTCATAAGGGGTTAGCCTTTGCTAAAAAAATGCAAAAAAAATAAAATGTGAAATTTTAAGTAATTCTGTTTATTTCACGAATCGTCTTCGAATTTCGAACTGCGGAATGCTAGAAAATATTCGAACTTCGAAAAAATGAAGGAGTTACAGCGTAGTTGGCCTTGAAAACGACTTCGAATTTTTACGCCCAAAATAAATTGGTTTTTGCTATGTTTTCCATAGCAACCTTTACAGTATCGCTTCATGTAGCACCTCTACGGAAAGGGATCTTTGTCACGAATCTAACGGTGTCTGAAAATTTCTAAAGTTTGCCAAAATAGGGAAGTTACAGCAATTGAAAACTCAAGTTGGTTTTTTTGAATTTTTGGGATATGAATTATGCGATTTTGATGCAATACACTGAAGATTTCAAGGAAATAGGAAATAGTATTGATTCGTCCGGCACCACTACGGAAAGAGAATTTCTTCACGAATCCAACGGTGTCCTCAGAATGTTGAAGTTCGCAAAACTAACGAAGTTACAGCAATTTGAAACTCACGTAGATTTTTTTTGCGTTTTTTTGATATCAATTATGCGATTTCGAGCTTGTTTTTTGAAGAAAAAACATGGGAGTTGCGCTAAACCGATTTTTTTGCCATAATCTTCAATACTCTATACTCAACTCGAAAATTTTTTTCGCATCAAAAATTGAAAATTTTCATAAGGGGTTAGCCTTTGCTAAAAAAAATGCAAAAAAAATAAAATGTGAAATTTTAAGTAATTCTGTTTATTTTACGAATCGTCTTCGAATTTCGAACTGCGGAATGCTAGAAAATATTCGAAATTCGAAAAAATGAAGGAGTTACAGCGTAGTTGGCCTTGAAAACGACTTTGAATTTTTACGCGCAAAATAAATTGGTGTTTGCTATGTTTTCCATAGCAACCTTTACAGTATCGCTTCATGTAGCACCTCTACGGAAAGGGATCTTTGTCACGAATCTAACAGTGTCTGAAAATTTGTAAAGTTTGCCAAAATAGGGAAGTTACAGCAATTGCAAACTCAAGTTGGTTTTTTTGAATTTTTGGGATATGAATTATGCGATTTTGATGCAATACACTGAAGATTTCAAGGAAATGGGAAATAGTATTGATTCGTCCGGCACCACTACGGAAAGAGAATTTCTTCACGAATCCAACGGTGTCCTCAGAATGTTGAAGTTCGCAAAACTAACGAAGTTACAGCAATTTGAAACTCACGTAGATTTTTTTTTGCGTTTTTTTGATATCAAATTTGCGATTTTGAGCTTGTTTTTTGAAGAAAAAACATGGGAGTTGCACTAAACCAATTTTTTTGCCATTATCTTCAATACTGTATACTCAACTCGAAAAATTTTTTCGCATCAAAAATTAACAATTTCCATAAGCCTTTTCTAAAAAAATGCAAAAAAAAATAAAATGTGAAATTGCAAGTAATTCTATTCACTTTACGAATCGTCTTCGAATTTCGAAATGCGGAATGCTAGAAAATATTCGAACTTCGAAAAAATGAAGGAGTTACAGCGTAGTTGGCCTTGAAAACGACTTCGAATTTTTACGCCCAAAATAAATTGGTTTTTGCTATATTTTCCATAGCAACCTTTACAGTATCGCTTCATGTAGCACCTCTACGGAAAGGGATCTTTGTCACGAATCTAACGGTGTCTGAAAATTTGTAAAGTTTGCCAAAATAGGGAAGTTACAGCAATTGCAAACTCAAGTTGGTTTTTTTGAATTTTTGGGATATGAATTATGCGATTTTGATGCAATACACTGAAGAGTTCAAGGAAATAGGAAATAGTATTGATTCGTCCGGCACCACTACGGAAAGAGAATTTCTTCACGAATCCAACGGTGTCCTCAGAATGTTGAAGTTCGCAAAACTAACGAAGTTACAGCAATTTGAAACTCACGTAGATTTTTTTTGCGTTTTTTTGATATCAATTATGCGATTTTGAGCTTGTTTTTTGAAGAAAAAACATGGGAGTTGCGCTAAACCGATTTTTTTGCCATAATCTTCAATACTCTATACTCAACTCGAAAATTTTTTTCGCATCAAAAATTGAAAATTTTAATAAGGGGTTAGCCTTTGCTAAAAAAATGCAAAAAAAAATAAAATGTGAAATTTTAAGTAATTCTGTTTATTTTACGAATCGTCTTCGAATTTCGAACTGCGGAATGCTAGAAAATATTCGAAATTCGAAAAAATGAAGGAGTTACAGCGTAGTTGGCCTTGAAAACGACTTTGAATTTTTACGCCCAAAATAAATTGGTTTTTGCTATGTTTTCCATAGCAACCTTTACAGTAACATGGGAGTTGCACTAATCCTAATTTTTTGCCATAATCTTTAATACTGTATACTCAACTCGAAATTTTTTTTCGCATCAAAAATTGCAAATTTTCATAAGGGGTTAGCCTTTGCTAAAAAAATGCAAAAAAAATTAAATGTGAAATTTGAAGTAATTTTATTTATTATAGGAATCTTCTTCGAATTTCGAATTGCGGAATGCTGGAAAATTTTCGAAATTCGAAAAAATTTAAGCAGTTACAGCTTATTTGGTCTTGAAAACGATCTTGAATTTTTACGCCCAAAAAAAATTGGTTTCAGCGATGTTTTTCACAGAAAACTTTACAGCACAGTAACTTTACAGCATCTCTACGGAAAGAGATTTTCCTTACAACTTTAAATTTTGAGAATTTTGCTAAAATAATGGCAAAAAAGTGTGCAATTTCAAGTAATTTATTTTATTTTGCGATTCGTATTCGAATTCCAAACTGCGGAATGCTTGAACATTTTAGAAATTCTAAAAATTTTATGAAATACAGTGTTTTCCTCTTTAAAAGTTACCTTGAATTTCTACGCCCATCAGAAATTGATTTTTACAATG
Source organism: Stomoxys calcitrans (assembly GCF_963082655.1). Classification (NCBI taxonomy): domain Eukaryota; kingdom Metazoa; phylum Arthropoda; class Insecta; order Diptera; family Muscidae; genus Stomoxys; species Stomoxys calcitrans. The sequence goes on from NC_081554.1 coordinate 28,655,744, forward strand.
TTTTTTTTTTTTTTGCTTTTTGCCAAAGGCTATTTTATTCATGAAATTCTTAAATTTAATTTACAAAACAACCAAGAAAAAATAATATTCCGTACTTAATATTACGCAGCATAAAATACATCAGGGTCTTCCAAATCGAATTCAAAAGAAGTAGCAATATACATCACACTCATGGTTTAAAATACCAAAGAAGAAATTAGGCAATGCCACTCCAAACATTAGCACAAATTTAAAAAAAGCAATCCTCTCAAACCTTAAGGGCTCCTTAAACTTAAATGTGTATAAAAAAAACCTAAATAATATCTACAAGAACTTAATACTAAATGATATCTACAAAGACTAAAACTAAAAACATTAACTTCAGAGCACTCCCTCCGCGAGAACATCATTGCTCAGTGTTATACACTGCATCATAAGAATCACTATGATAAAACACCAGAACGTCATCTGCGAACAGCATTTCATCATCATTCAGACTGGCAAGTGCTGATGGGCACAAAAGCCTCGTAGTGACTTCGGACGAAATGTCTGGAGTGTGGTCAAGAGAAGCTTGAACAATGGCGTTATCAGAATTTCGAGAATTTTCAAAATATATAATGGCGCTCTAAACGAAGTACAACAATAAAACCCCCTGAATATGTATAAGCAGACCCAATCTCTCTGCATACTGTTCAATTCGAGACCAAACTCTCTGACGCTGTATTCTCGACAGGAATCGACAATAGTCCTGCCGCGGTGGTGTAGATCTTTAACACGTGGACGTCAAAAATACGACCCTTAATTCGGGTGAGAAGAAGAAAACCCGTACCTCATCTTGCTTAAACTCCCTGGATAGCCCCTACAATTAAAACAGAGTAAGACAACAATTCCCTAGGGGTGTGTGTATGTGCCTCATACCCATGTTCCTTCAGCAGCCTTTTGATTTTTTCAAAATTCTCAAGCCTTCTGAATAATAGATATCTAAAATTTACCTGCCAGCCTGATGTCTAATTCGTTCTCCTTCAAATGGCGCATCAAAATCGTTGTGACATCTCTAACACCTACGTTATAGAGGGTTATCTGTAACACCAACGTTATATAGGGTTGTCCCTGAAAGCAGTCTCCTAGAGACGCCCTTGCCCTCAGTTGTATCGCTAGAACTATCAGATGTTGAAGCCTTTGGTATGGCGCTCGTGCTGACTCTTCCAGAGTCAGGTGATATCTTCGATGCCCTGAAAATTTCTCAGTCGTTGTTGCTGCAGTTATGATAGATGGTGCTGCCAGTCCACTAGCAGAAGATATAGACGCCTTCTATGCCCTGGGAGTGGATGGCTTCTCAGTTGTTGTTGTTGGTGGTGCTAGACAATGTAGATGCCCTAGACGGCGGATCATCTCTTAAAGCCAAGGCTACTGTCTCCTCTTCATCAATCGCCATACCTGGGTATTCGGCTACTCCATTATTATGACCACCAATGAGAGGATTCCGCAATAAAGAGATTTCGTCGGATAATCTTTGGACCGTATCTGTGAGTGCCTTTATTTACTGACGGTACTCATCAATTCTCGATTGTGGCAAGCGAAGTTTACGGTTATCCTCTCGGTGGTTAATTTCAATTTCATATTATCATAGGCGCCTTCGGAGTCATTACTGATGTCGCTTTTATGACTCTTCCTCTCTTTCTTTCTAGTTTGGGATGTCTTTGCTTCTGATACGGAACTGTTATCGGCGCTATCAGCTCTCTCTGCCCACTCTTACTTCTCAAAAAAGCAAGGTGCCTCACACAAAAAGTCTTGGGTTTTGCGCTGGCAATCTGCTCCTTGCTTATGCCGATGTCTTTCTCATTGAGGCATCGGGACAAGACGCTGCGGTTGTGGATGCCAGAGTGAACCAATACCTGGAAGTATTTGACTGATGGAGGCTGAAGCTTAATGTTGACAAATGCGAAGGCATAAGCTACAAGGGCAAGAGGCGGAACTTGTACCCCCGTTCTCGGGCGTACGAACCAACTCTTGCCATTGGAGGTCAGGCCATCGCTATCCGCGACAGCATTAAGTATTTCAGCATTGTCTTCGAGGAGAGGTTCACCTTTGTCAGACACGTTGATTATCTGCTCGACAAGGTCAAAGGGGTCTTCTTCTCCTACTTGAGGGTCTTTAGAACCTCAGGGGATCTCAGTAGGCGTGTGAAGCTGCTGATCTCTATACAGTTCATCAGGCCTACCACCGTCTACGCCTTTCCGGTACGGTTCGACATCACGTCCCACCAGATGGAAAGGTTAAGGATCTGGAGAGGAGAATCCTCGTCCTGTGCCGGCCGTTCTGTGAGACGGTCTACTCCATGACGGGTCTTGAGAGGATCGATGTGTTCCTTGTCAGGTGCTAGTTGGATTTTTTGGGGAAGGCGTCCACTGTGGACAATGGTTTGGTGAGGGGATGTCTGCAGGGCGGTATAAGTCCTGGTCGTTTGTTGGAAGTGCCGCACCGACCGCCGGTGTGCCTTTCGGATTTGGAGGAACAGGGCCTGCTCTCAAGGGATGGCAGGCTCCTGTTCTATAATAGGAGGTTAGGACCCACCGATATTGAGGACATGGTCTACAATACTGCCCAATAGGCAGTCTTCTGTGGGGGCATTGGGCTCCTTTTGTGGATATGTATATGGTCTCTAGTTATACCCACCACCGTAGGATAGGAGGTCATATTCATTTAGTCATTTCGTTTGCAACACATCGAAATATCAATTTCCGACCCTACAAAGTATATATATTTCGGATCCTCGTAAAATTCTAAGACGAATCACTCTAGAGCCTTCAAAAATTGTGATATTGAGCTGAAATTTGCACAGATACGTCTTGTCGATGCACGCTGGTTAAGTTCTTGAACGGGCCAATAGGACCATATTTGGATATAGCTGCTATATAGACCGATTTTCCGATAAAGGGTCTGAAGACTATAAAAGCTTTATTTATTACCCGATTTCGCTGAAATTTGCAACAGTGGGTTATTTTAAGCCTCCCGACATCTGACCGAAATATGGATTAGACCGGACTATACTTAGATATGGCTGTCATATAGACCGATCTCCCGATAAGGGGTCTGAAGACTATAAAAGCTTTATTTATTACCCGATTTCGCTGAAATTTGCAACAGTGGGTTATTTTAAGCCTCCCGACATCTGACCAAAATATGGATTTGACCGGACTATATTTAGATATGGCTGTCATATAGACCGATCTCCCGATAAGGGGTCTGAAGACTATAAAAGCTTTATTTATTACCCGATTTCGCTGAAATTCGCAACAGTGGGTTATTTTAAGCCTCCCGACATCTGATCTCAATATGGATTAAATCGGACTATATTTAGATATAGCTGTCATATAGACCGATCTCCCGATAAAGGGTCTGGAGGACATAAACGCTTTATTTACTACCCGATATCGCTGAAATTTAAAACAGTGGGCTATCTTAAGCCTGACATCTGACCCAAATATGGTTTAGATCGGACTATATTTAGATATAGCTGCCATATAGACCGATCCACCGATAAGGGGTCTGCAGCCAATAAAAGCTTTATTTATTACCCTATTTCGCTGAAATTTGAAACAGTGAGTTTTTTTTGAGCCTCACGATGTCCGACCTTAATATGATTCATATCGGTTTATAATTGGATATATCTGCCAAAAGGACCAATATTTTGTTCTACAAATTTGAATAGTGGCAGATATATTAGACCACTCAATGTCCGTGCCGGATTTGGGTGAAAATTGCATAACGTAATTTTCACTGGATTGTTGTGAAATGGGGTTTACATACATATATACCCGAGGTGGTGGGTATCCAAAGTTCGGCTCGGGCGAACTTAATAACTTTTTAGTTTATAAGTATTATTTGATATTCATTTTCCTTTCAGGTACTGTGCTACGCTTTTCAAAAGATGAATATATTTAGATAAGTAATGATTTTTTTTTATTCTAAATTTATATGTATATTGACAACATAACTTTAAGATTGTTTCTAATTGTATCAACTATAAGTGTTTTCTGAAATAAATAAATAAATCTTGTGTTTTGACAACACTGGTGACTACTACAACTTCTCAAAAGTAGTACTTAAGTGACTATTTTCCTTCTAATGCGTGGCTTCATTTTGGTAATATGGGACTCAAATGAAAGATATTTGAGAGTAGAAAACGAATTTGATATCAAATTTTGGAGCCAAGTGCTTGGGCGTACGCCTTAAATCACCCCCTCAACTGAACTTCATTTTCGACTATAGCAATATGGAGCTGAAATAAACGGTAGATATCTATTTTCAGGGAAAAGTGCCGGTGGCGCCCCAGCCCCAAACGGTTCATACTTACCAGCCATGGCAATATGAGGCTCAGATTAAAGGTATCTCTCATAGTCATGTAAAACGGAATATGGTTTCTATTGTTGGGGTTGGGTACAGCGGGGGCTGCTCAAAACCTGCCTAATGGATATATAGACCAATCACCACAATATATAGCCATGTGTTTGGGCAGCCGCTCTATCTCAAAATACCTCCCTGTTATACAAAAGCCATTTGGGAAATGCGTTTGAAATGTTTGAATTTGAAAGAATAAAGAGTTTAAGTGTTTTCGACCTTGAAATTGGCTTTGAGCTTTTGCTCCAAAAAAAATCGGGGTTTGAGAATTTGTGAAAAAAAGAGAAGAAGCTCACAACATTACGATAAGAATATTTCCTCTTTAATCCATGCATGGCGATTTTTAAAATTCGAAAATACAAAACATAGTATTTTCTAACAGAGACTGCCCTTGAAAAATTATATATGTCCTATATTTCGAAAATTACAAAAGAAATTTATGCAGTTTAGCACCAACATGGAAAGAATTTTACTTCTCAAATCCAATGGACAGATTCAGATTCTTGAAGTTCCGAAATTTGAGGAAGTTACAGCATATTTAAACTCACATAGACTTCTTTGTCATAAATTAACTTCACTGGGATTTGATCCACTGAGCGCAGACATGATGCAGCTCTCATATATGTAAATTACCTTATTTACAGATGTATTATTCTTCTATATATATTCCCATTATGTCATAATCCAAAGAATTATATATAATTAAAAACATTTGTATTATTATTTAATTACTTTTAAATATAACATCTTTTTATTTGTGCCACTATTAGTTTAAAACAAACAAAAAACAGTGATATTAAATAAATATTTAATATAAATATATTGTAATCATTTTCTTCTTTGGTCCACAATATTTGTTTTTTTCTATTGGTCTACAGTTTTTTCATATAAATCCTGATTGAAGTTTTTTTCACGGCAACATTAATTAGTTTACAATTTAACCAACCATTAATTAAGGGCAAATAGTCATCAATTGTCTCGCAATAGTTTCCGTATAGCATGTAACTGTAAAGAGTTTAAATCAAATAAACGGTACTGTGATTAACTGAATTAAATGCATATTTAATTAAAACGAAATAAATATGTCGTACTATGCTAATTTTTTATATATAATTATGAGGACACAGAAATGTGTGTAGAGTAAGCATAGAGCTTAATTGTTTGTGTGCCCAAGTTAATGCTTAAATTTTGTTTAATTGCAATTGTATTATTTAATAAATTCTACCTTTGATTGAAAAATTAAAATTGAAGAACAACTTAATCCATAACTTGATATATTACACAAAACAAGGCTTTTTTCAAATATAAAAATAACAAGTATGTATGTTGAAAGCAGAAGCCGTTGTATAAAATTTCACACAAATCAGAAAATACTTCCGCCCTTTAGAGGCTCAGGAAGTCAAGATCCCATATCGGTTTATATGGCATTTATAGCAAGTTATGGACCGATTTGAACAATACTTTGCACAGTGGTTAAAAGTCATAACGAAACACGCCGTGCACAATTTCAGCCAAATCGGATAAGAATTAAGTCCTCTAGTGGCTCAGAAAGTCAAGATCTCAGATCGGTTTATATGGCAGGTATATCAGGTTATGGACCGATTTGAACAATACTTTGCACAGTGGTTAAAAGTCATAACGAAACACGTCGTGCAAAATTTCAGCCAAATCGGATAGGAATTGCGCTCTCTAGAAGCTCAAGAAGTCAAGACCCCAGATCGGTTTATATGACAGTTATATCAGGTTATTAACCGATTTGAAACATACTTGGTACAGATGTTGGATATCATAACAAAATACTTCGTGCAAAAATTCATTCAAATCGGATAGGAATTGCGCCCTCTAGAGGCTCAAGAAGTCAGGACCCAAGATCGGTTTATATGACAGCTATATCAGGTCATGGACCGATTTCAACCATACTTGGCACAGTTATTGGATATCATAACAAAACACGTCGTGCAAAATTTCAGTCAAATCGGATAAGATTTGCGTTTCCCCTTTTCATTAGGGAGGGGTAGTTTTAGTACCGTTTCGTTAAGGAAAGGGTAGTTTTAGTACCACTTCCTTAAGGAAAATGTAGTTCTATTACCGTTTCCTTAAGGAAATGGAAGTTTTAGTATCTTAACCTTAAGAAAAGGGCAGGTTTAGTAACGCTTCCTTAGGAAAAGGGTAGTTTTAGTACCGTTTCCTTGACGAAAGGTTAGTTTTAGTACCGTTTCCCTAAGGAAAGGATAGTTTTAGTACCTTTTCCTTAAAGAAAGGGAAGTTTTAGTACCGTTTCCTTGACGAAAGGTTAGTTTTAGTACCGTTTCCCTAAGGAAAGGATAGTTTTAGTACCTTTTCCTTAAAGAAAGGGAAGTTTCAGTACCGTTTCCAGACGGAAAAGGTAGTTTTAGTACCCTTCCTAGGGGAAAGGGTAGTTTTAGCACCCTTTCCTTGGGAAAGCGTAGGAAAAGGGTAGTTTTATTACAGCTTCCTTAAGGATAGGACAGTTTTGGTACCTTTTCCTTAAGGAAAAGGGTAGTTTTAGTATCGTTTCCTTAAGGGAAGGCTAGCTTTAGTATCGCTTCCTTAAAGAAACACTAGTTTTATTACCGTTTCCTTACGGAAAAGGAAGTTTTAGTACCCTTCTTAGGGGAAAGAGTAGTTTTAGTACCCTTTCCTTGGGGAAAGCGTTGTTTAAGTTCCGTTTCCTTAAGAAAGGTAGTTTTGATAATTTAAGAAAGGTAGTTAAGAAAAAGGGTAGTTATAGTATCGTTTCCTTAAGGAAAGGCTAGTTTTAGTATCGCTTCCTTAAGGAAATGGTAGTTTTAGTACCGCTTCTTTAGGGAAAGGGTAGTTTTAGTAGCGTTTCTTTAAGGAAAGGGTAGTTTTTGTACCGTTTCCTTAAGGAAAGAATAGTTTTATTACCGTTTCCTTACGGAAAAGGTTGTTTTAGTACCCTTCCAAGGGGAAAGGATAGTTTTAGTACCGTTTCCTTAAGAAAATGGTAGTTTTAGTACCTTTTCCTTAAGAAATGTAGTTGTGGTACTTTTTCCTTAATGAAGAGGTTAGTTTTAGAATCGTTTCCTTAAGGAATGGCTAGTTTTGGTATCGCTTCCTTAAGGAAAGGGTAGTTTAAGTACCGTTTCTTTAAAGAAAGGGAAGTTTCAGTACCATTCCCTTAAGGAAACAATAATTTTATTACCGTTTCCTTATGGAAAACAAAGTTTTAGTACCCTTCCTAGAGGAAAGCGTAGTTTTAGTACCCTTTCCTTGGGGAAATCGTAGTTTAAGTATCTTTTCCTTAAGGGAAAGGGTATTTTTGGTACCGATTCCTTAAGGCAAGGGTAGTTTTAGTACCGTTTCTTTAAGGAAAGGGTAGTTTTTGTACCTTTTTTTGAAATGTTAAATTTAGTACCTTTTCCCCAAGGAAAGGTTGGTTTTACTAACTTTTTCGCAAGGAAAGGAAAGATTTAGTACCCTATCTCCAAAGAGAGAGTAGTTTTAGAACCCCTTTCTCCAAAGAAGGGATAGTTTTAGTACCCTTTTCCTAAAGCATGGGTAGTTTTAGTAACCAATATCCAAAGGAAGAGTAGTTTTAGTACCCTTTCCCCAAAGAAGGGGTAGGTTTTGTACCCTTTCCCCAAAAAAGGGTACTTTTCCCCAAATAATTTGTTTTTTTAGTACACTTCCCCCAAAGAAAAGGTAGTTTTAGTATCCTTTTTCGAAATAAAGGATTGTTTTAGTGCCAATTTCCCAAAGAAAGTGTAGTTTTGGTAGTTTTAGTACGCTTTCATTAAATAAAGGGTAGATTTTGTATCCTTTCCCCAAAGGAATGGTAGTTTTAGTACTTTTCTCCTCAAATAATGGGTTGTTTTAGTACACTTTCTCCAGAGAAAAGGTATTTTTAGTACCTTTTTACGAAATAAACAATGGTTTTAGTACACATTTCCCCAAGAAAGTGTAGTTTGGTACCCTTTTCCACAAAAAAGGGTAGGTTTAGTACGCTTTCATTAAATAAAGGGTAGATTTAGTATCCTTTTCCAAAAGGAATGGTAGTTTTAGTACATTTTCCCCAAGGCAGGAGTAGTACCTTATCTCCAAAGAGAGGAAAGTCTTTGTACTGGTAAAGGGTAAGGGTAGTCTTTGTACTGTTTCTCCAAGGAAAGTTTAGTTTTAGTATCTCTTTTCCCAAGGAAAGGAAAGTTTTAGTACCCTTTCCCCAAATTAGGGGTATTTTTAGTACCCTATCTAAAAAGAGGGGGTAGTTTTAGTACCCTTTCCCTAAATAACGGGTAGTTTTAATACACTTTCCCAAAAGAAATGGTGGTTTTAGTACTTTTCCAAAAGAAAAGCTAGTTTTTCCCCAAAGAAAAGCTAAAGGGTGATTTTTTTGAGGTTAGGATTTTCATGCATTAGTATTTGACAGATCACGTGGGATTTCAGACATGGTGTCAAAGAGAAAGATGCTCAGTATGCTTTGACATTTCATCATGAATAGACTTACTAACGAGCAACGCTTGCAAATCATTGAATTTTATTACCAAAATCAGTGTTCGGTTCGAAATGTGTTCATTCACCGTAACGTTGCGTCCAACAGCATCTTTGAAAAAATACGGTCCAATGATTCCACCAGCGTACAAACCACACCAAACAGTGCATTTTTCGCGATGCATGGGCAGTTCTTTAACGGCTTCTGGTTGCTCTTCACTCCAAATGCGGCAATTTTGCTTATTTACGTAGCCATTCAACCAGAAATGAGCCTCATCGCTGAACGGTGAATGAACACATATCGAACCGAACACTGATTTTGGTAATAAAATTCAATGATTTGCAAGCGTTGCTCGTTAGTAAGTCTATTCATGATGAAATGTCAAAGCATACTGAGCATCTTTCTCTTTGACACCATGTCTGAAATCCCACGTGATCTGTCAAATACTAATGCATGAAAATCCTAACCTCAAAAAAATCACCCTTTAGTTTTGGTACCCTTTTCCGAAATAAAGGATGGTTTTAGTACCCTTTCCCCAAATAAAGGGTAGTTTTACTACCCTCCCCCAAAAGAGAGTGTAGTTTTAATGCCCTTTCCCCAAAGAAAGGGTAGTTTTTGTACCATTTTCCCAAAGCAGGGGCAGTTTTAGTACCCTATATCCAAAGGGAGGGTAGTTTTAGTACACTTTCCCCAAAGAAAGGGTAGTCTTTGCATCCTCTCCACAAACAAAAATTAGTTTTAGTACTCTTTTCCCAAAGAAAATGTAGTTTTGAACCCTTTCCCCAAAGTAAGGGTAGTTGTGCTTCAAAGAATGGATGGTTTCAATACCTTTGCCTAAAGAAAGTGTAGTTTTTTTTCCTTTCTTTAGGGAAAGGGCAGGTTTAGTACCCTGCCCTGGAAAAGGGTAGTTTTAGAAACCTTTACCTATAGAAATGGCCGTTTTAGTATTCCTTCCCCCAAAGAAAGGGAAGTTTTAGTACCCTTTTCCCAAAGAAACTGTTGGCTTAGTATCCTTTCCACAAAGAAAGGACCGTTTTAGCACCCTTTCCCCAAAGAAATTGTAGTTTTAGTAACCCTTCCTCAAAGAAAGTGTAGTTTTATTATCCTATTCTAAAAGAGAGGGTAGTTTTAGTACTTTTTCCCCAAAGAAACGGTAGTTTTTGTACACTTTCCCCAAAGAAAATTTAGTTTTAGTACCTTTCCCCAAAGAAGGGGTAGTTTTAGTGCACTTTCCCCAAAGAAATTGTAGTTTTAGTACCCTTTTCCCAAATTAGGGGTAGTTTTAGTACCCTTTTTCGAAAGAAAAGGTAGTTTTAGTACCCTCTCCCCAAAGAAAGGTTAGTTTTGGTGCCCTTACCGTAAAGAAAGTGTAGGTTTAGTACCGTTTCCCCAAAGAAAAGGTAATTTTAGCACCCGTTCCCCGCAGAAAGGGTGCTTCTAGTACCCTTTCCTCAAAGCAAGGGTAGTTTAAATACCCTTTACCCAAAGCAAGGTTAGTTTAAGTACAATATCTCCAAAGACAGGTTAATTTTAGTACCATTTCCCCAATGAAATGGGTAATCTTTGTACCCTTTCCTCAATGAAAATTTAGCTTTAGTACCTTTTCCCCAAAGAAAAAGTAGTTTTAGTATCCTTTCCCCAAATTAGAACCCTTTCCCGAAAGTAAGAGTAATTTTAGTACCTTTATCCGAAAGAAAGGGTAGTTTTAGTACCCTTTCCCCAAAAAATAGGATGATTTACTACCCTTTCCCTAAAGAAAGGGCAGTTTTAGTACCCTTTCCCCAAAGAAATTGTAGTTTTGGTACTCTTTCGCCAAAGAAAGAGTAGTTTAAGCACCTTTTCCCCACAGAAAAGTTATTGTTAAATATACAGATTCTTAAATTGGGTATGATACCATGATCCCATGGTAAAATTGGACATCACTAATCTTGTTCACTCCCGTTTCCATACCACTCCTCCTACTACAACCACATTGAAGCAACAAGCCTTTGCACAAGTTACGTCACGAATGCGGTTCGTTTCGGTAATCTCAGTATACTCTTCAACGATAAAACTCTACATTCTAATCATAATTTCGCGAAAAATTTACTTCACGCAACATACACTCCACTAAAAGGAGAATATGCCGGACTTTTAAATGTATTGTAGTTCGTGGATAGATTTCAAAGTAGTAGACACATCACAACATCTTGAGGTCTCTCTACTGCAAAAAAATAAATGCAAATTTGCCCATGAATATTCCATTAATGAACAGGGTCAAACTTCTCACATATTAGTGAGTGCTGTCCAATTCAAGTTAAAAATCCATGATAAGGGACCTCCATTTTTACAGCCGATTCCGAACGGCGTGCCGCAGTGCGACACCTCTTAGGTTAGGTTAGGTTGAAAAGTGGGTGCAGATATTAATCCGCCCTATGCCACTATGGACATACACCAAAGCCAATAATCGGCTTGTTGTGCGCTCAAAATACTAAAAAGTTACCTCGAAATAGAAAATCAAAGTTAGAAATTCCGTGCTACTTACAAAATCGTTTTTTGTTTTTCATACCACCCCCTAAGTTGGTTCATGTCTGGTATTGTAGTACCGGTGTCTTGTGGATGCGAAAGCCGGGCAATGACATAGTGAATGATCCAACGCGATACTTCTTAGTGGAAAAGTTTTTACATTGCATAGTACCTCACATATGTCGGCAGTATTGGTATTGGTTAACCTCCTCTGAAACTTATTTGATGTTCTCGCCAAGATTCGAACCCAGGCGCCATAGGCGGATATGTTTAACTCTACGGTGGCCTCCGCCTCTCTACTGCCACATCTCTGAATATCACAGGATTCCAAGCTTGATTGTCTCTAGGCCGCATAAAGCTCAAGGTTCCTTCTGATTGAATTAAGAGTTTATTCGGACTGAACTATTTGATATGATGGAAGTAGTCCTTGTTCCCTAATGTTGTGTTATCAGATACATATTTGCTCTGCCCAGTTACACTTCTGCAACTTTCATTTGAAATACATCTCTCCAAAGTTTTGTTTGAGTAGGGCATAAAATAGTTGACTCCAAATGATTTTATTCGTTTCCGATCTGGTATTTATTAATACTTGATTCTGTTAATAGACATGCTAATAATTATTTAGAGAATTCAACAAATGCAACCAGATTAATTACACTATAATATGAGTATTGCCATCAGCATTTCGGTTAAGTAACGAAGATTAATTGAATATTTAATTCAATGGTGGTTTTTGGAAGAATTATGATATCTTTATTGTTCTATATATATTCCAGCTTATATTATACAATACACTGAACATGTGCCTGTCCAAAGCCCAGGGAGTCCAACACATGTATTAAAGTGATTAAGACATGCATTTGGTTGGATATTTCTTTGACATACAATTGTTATACTATAATAATGGAAATATCCTGCACTCGACCTCATATCAAAATCAGACATACTGCTTTTCTACCCTTGCACAAAGAGTTCGGCATGGAACACTTTCTATAGAAGATTTCATTCGTATCCCAGGCTAGGCCATGATAAGGAAGGTCAGAATACTTGTCTATGACATTCACATATTCATACTAAGAATTTTCCATTTTTACTATGCTCGAATGCAAATGCCATTTGAGACAACAATTGTTAGTTGCATAAATGGGACTATGGGAATAAAAGGCCGCATATATTTATGATAAAGCCCAAATAAAGGCGGCTTGCATGTAGCATCGTTTGGAAAGTGTATGTACATGGGCATATACTTTGTTCGACTCCGTATACTAATGCTCTCAAATAATGTTGTGTGTATAAGCCCATCTAAGTATGAGAGTGCACTACTTCTAGGTTTGGATTATTTACAGGATACATTTATGACAACATCCTTTGAGCTTATACACACAAACATTTATGTCCTACATACCATAGATACATGCATTTTACATCCTAAACTATTTAAAATAAATGCATTGTAAAATTTATTTTCATATTTATTTCAATGTCAGCCCATATTGTCTAATTTTATTACCCTGGCAAATGAAGTTAGTTGAAGTTTTCATTTAACCTCCTGTCAAAGATCATCATTGAGATGTAGACATTGATGATATTGTTGTTGCCAATAATGAGCATTATTCAGAAAGTTGTAAATGTCATTTTGACTAATTTACTGCTTGAAATGATTTAGTAATGTTGATGAATTATGTTGAGGCTCTTTTAATGAAATAATGCCTTGTTTGCAATATTAGAAAGCTAAAATTAAGTAAAAATTTATACAATATGTAGGTAACTCAAATGAAATAACAGAATAAATCATATCTGAGATTGTCCTGAAGATTCCGAAAGATTTGTTTGCTGTAACCTAAGTTTTGCTCACATTCTTAAAATAAATCCATGTTAGAATGATGGTATTCGTTCAATCAAGCAGAACCCTAAAATGGGCTTAGAGTTGTAGGTCCTATCTGTGTTTAGTGCCTTTTATATAACCCAAGACTACAGGTCCCCACGTTTTGCGTTTTATTCAATTTATGTCAAAGATTGCTGAACAGATTTATGTTCTACCTTAATAAAGGGTGATTTTTTAGCTATTATCTTTTTGGCATTATCTGTGTTTCGCTGTCAAACATCTTCAGTTTGGTCTATAATTTAACCATGAATCGTCTTACAAACGAACAACGCTTGCAGATTATTGAATTTTATTATCAAAATGCTTGCTCTGGTAAGAAAGTTCATCGTGCGCTTCTTCTTCGTATTCAGCGACGAAGCTCATTTTTGGCTCAATGGGTACTTAAATAAGCAGAATTGTCAGAGCTACCAATGCATCAAGAAAAAGTCGCAGTATGTTGCTGTTCATGAGCTGATGGCATCATTGGGCCGTACTTCTTCAACGATGATGAGCATCGTAAGGTTACTGTGAAAGGTGAGCGCTATCGTGAGATGATATCAAACTTTTTTTTTTGCCCAAAAGGCAAGATGACTTGCATGACATGTGGTTTCAACAAGACGGTGTCACATGACACAAACCACACGTAAAAATGGACTTATTGAGAGGCGAGTTTGGTGAACATATTATTTTACGTTCGGGACCTGTCGATATGCTGCCTAGATAGTGCGATTTAACGTCTTTAGACTATTTTTTGTGGGGCTATGTTAACACATTGTAGCATTTATTTGTAATATACCGGCCGAAATGTTAGAAGGAGTATGCCAAAATTGGATTTAGGGGATGGACCATTTGGGGCGCAGTCATGGTCAGCATTTGCATGAAATAATCTTCAAACATGCAATTATATGGGCTGTACTATCGATTTAGGATGTTTTTATACCCACCACCAAAGTATGGGGTGTATTCACTTTTCCGACCCTATAGAGTATATATTGGGTTGCCCAAAAAGTAATTGCGGATTTTTTATATAGTCGGCGTTGACAAATTTTTTCACAGCTTGTGACTCTGTAATTGCATTCTTTCTTCTGTCAGTTATCAGCTGTTACTTTTAGCTTGCTTTAGAAAAAAAAGTGTAAAAAAAGTATATTTGATTAAAGTTCATTCTAAGTTTTATTAAAAATGCATTTACTTTCTTTTAAAAAATCCGCAATTACTTTTTGGGCAACCCAATATATTCTTGATTAGCGTAAAAATCTAAAACGATCTAGACATGTCCGTCCGTCTGTCTGTCAGTCTGTTGAAATCACGCTGCAGTCTTTAAAAATAGAGATATTGGGCTGAAACTTTGCATAGATTCTTTTTTTGTTCATAAGCAGGTTAAGTTCGAAGATGGACTATATCGGACTATATCATGATATAGCCCCCATATAGACCGATCGGCTGATTTAGGGTCTTAGGCCCATAAAAGCCACATTTATCATCCGATTTTGCTGAAATTTGGGACAGTGAGTTGTGTTAGGCCCTTCGGAAACTTTCTTCAATTTGGCTGAGATCGGTCCAGATTTGGATATAGCTGTCATATAGACCGATCCTCCGATTTAGGGTCTTAGGCTCATAAAAGCCACATTTAATATCTGTGAGCTGTCTTTAATTTGGCCCTGATCGGTTCAGATTTGGATATTGCTGCCATATAGACCGATCATCCGATTTAGTGTCTTAGGCCCATAAAAGCCACATTTATTATACGATTTTGCTGAAATTTGGGACAGTGAGTTGTGATAGACCCTTCAACATCTTTCTTCAATTTGGCCCTGATCGGTCCAGGTTTGGATGTAGCTGCCATATAGACCGATCTCTCGGTTTTAGGTTTTGGGCCCATAAAAGGCGCATTTATTGTCCGATGTCGAAGAAATTTGAGACAGTGCGTTGTGTTAACTCTATGGCTCTTAAAAAAGTCACCATTTATATATATCTTCCATCTAAACCGATTTCCCGATTACTCTTCCACAGCCTCTAGAGGCTTTAATTTTAAGCAGATTTGGCAGAAATTTTGCTCGTGAAGTACACATGTGCCCCTTCACTGAGTTCATTTGTATAAATTTTTAGTACAACCAATGGCGTGGGTTCCCAAAAACTTTGCACATTTTCACAAGTCTTTGATTTATCTTACAAATATTTCTAAGCCCTGGGTATTACAACCAAAACAACGATGTTAGTACATCACCCTTCTGTGATGGAGAATTCAGCTCAGTTTAGGCAGCCCTATTGCCTAGGTAATTTCCAATAATTTCCCTGGGCCAGAATTCCTTTGCTTTAGTATCACCTGCTCCACCTGTCACTCATGCCCTCCGACAATTTAGAAATAATTGTTGCTAATAAATCTTAGTTGAGTCATCGAACTATTGCTTCCTTTGGCAATGACACATGTAAGATAATCTCTCTCCGGATGAACACCCCATAAGCCAGAAGGCGTCTTCTTCATCTTCTTCTAAACCTGTTTCATTTCTCATCAGAGGAATTAAATTAGCATATTTATGTAAATTGGGAATAGAAATGGAAATGTAAATGCTAAGCAATACATTTCACTTGCAACATTGCGGTTAAAAAACAAAACGGCTTCCCCTGCAACCAAGTCACACAGACGGTGATGCAATTTTCTCCACAAACCAATAATGTCTAAAAGGCTGGGAGGCTGACTAGCTAGCTGGCTGGCTTGCTGTCTAGCTGACTTTAACTCAAGTGATACTAAGTGCAAGCTGGGCAATCGCTGCCAAACGCCTAACCAAGTTACGCCAATATTAAAACAACATAATTGCCATTGCGATGGCAAAGTAGACAGCAAGAAAGTTTGCCCAGCCAACAGACACAGAGAGGCCCCGACGAAAGGGACGTCAAAGAGGTGGATGGAATTAGCTATCGCGAGCAACTTCATTCATACAGCATGAAGCAAATCCATTTGACTCGTTTCCACCCTTTCAACCATAGTTGGGTAATTTTTTGCGGTTTTCAGGTTTCACCTCAGCTGCTGCCTCAACTTTTAATCAAAAGCACATTAAGCATATTAAAGTAAAAAAAAACGTCAATAATTCCAACACTCTATTACGAGACCTTCTTGAGAGCGATACCAACACAAAAACTGTTAAATTGATCATTCTAGCAGTCAAGAGTAAAAAAACTTGCAGTCTACTTGTAATTGAAAAAGGAAACTTTGAAAGGGGGGGAAATGGGAAAATTAAATGAAAAACTATTTTAAGACATAAAACCAATTTACACTTTTATGAGAAAATCTAATATAGGGTTATTAGAGGAGTATAACAGTTTTCATACCAACTACCGAAGGATCAAGGGTTTGATTCAAGTTCCCCAAACCATGAAGGGTGCGTTTATTACCCGATTTCGCTGCGTTAATAGAACGCCCGATTCAGGGTTTAGGGCCTATAAAATGCACATTTTTATACCGTCCGTCAGTCAGTCTGTCGAAAGCACGCTAACTTTCGAAGGAGTAAAGCTAGCTGCTTGGAATTTTGCATAAATACTTTTTATTAGTGTAGGTCGGTTAGGATTGTAAATGGGCCAAATCGTTCAATATTTTGCTATAGCTGCCATTTAAACCGATCTTGGTTCTTGACTTCTTGAGCCTCTAGAGGGCGCATTTCATATCCGATTGGAATGAAATTTTGGACGACGTGTTTTGTTATGATATCCAATAACTGTGTCATTCGTTATTCGTATCGAGTATGGTTAAGATCGGGCTATATTTGGATAATGAAAATTGCAATTTTTCCTATGAAACAACAGGAACAGGGGCAAACTTCGCACATATCAATGGGTGCAGTCCGATTCATGTTTAAGCTCAATGATAAGGGGCCTTCTTTTTATAGCAGAGTCCGAACGGCGCACAGTGTTGCCTCTTCATACATTCGTTGGACAAAAATAGTTAGAGTTAAGATAGAGCTCTAAAATTTTAAATACATGTATATTTGACTTAAATTAAGAAAAACATTAAGTATGGACCAAATCGGGCTATATCCTGATATAGCTCCCATATAAACCGATCTCCCGATTTGACTTCTTGAGCTCCTGGAGGTCGCAGTTGTTATCCGATTTCGCTGAAATTTTGCACAAAGGCTACTGTTATGACTTTCAACATCCATGGTAAGTATGGACCAAATCGGGCTATATCCTGATATAGCTCCCATATAAACCGATCTCCCGATTTGACTTCTTGAGCTCCTGGAGGTCGCAGTTGTTATCCGATTTCGCTGAAATTTTGCACAAAGGCTACTGTTATGACTTTCAACATCCATGGTAAGTATGGTTCAAATCGGACTATGTCCTGATATAGCTCCCATATAATCCGATCTCCCGATTTGACTTCTTGAACCAATGTAAAGCGAAATTTTTTTCAAATTTATTTTATTTAATTTTTTATTTCATATTTCTTATAAAACAACATAAAACATAATAACACTTCAAAAAAGGTATCAACATTTCTTTGTATTGTTTTCAATCTTGCTCAATATAATATTGAATATCATTTAAGTTTTCGGAGATATTTCTATTCTTTTGACTTAAAACACTAATGGATGGCTCTGAGTGTAAAATCATATATACAAACAAATCTTTATTAGTTTTTTCTCTGTCGCACTTTCGTGTATGCTCTAGTCTTGCCTTTCTGATTATTTTATGGCATGACTCCATTGCCTCCTCTGACAAAATTCCAATAGGAATTGAGAAATATTTTATGAATCCTATTCCATGGACAAGTACTTTGTGCACCGTAGCTGGCATGAAATACCAAGCATACTTGCTTAAATACAAATCCCTTGTTTCCTTCAAGAGCGTATCGAAATTTTCTATATTTATTTTTGATCCACTTGAAATAGTTCGCAGTATTATTGAAAAGTTTCGTATTAAATTGTTATCAACTCCAGTTATTTTCGATGCAATTTCAATATTTGAGAAAAATGTTCTGGCGCTATTTCCATCGTTTGTTGTGCCATAACCATTTTTAACTTTATCTACTATTAATCCTAATTGTTCTTTAATTTTTTTTTGAATCTGTGACTTAGTTTCAGAAACTACTTGTTTCTCCTGTTCTTTTGAAACCCTCCATTTTCTCACTTTTAACTTATACGCAATATGGAGTATACATTCAAAAAACTTAATTCTAGCATGCAGCGTCGAGAGTCCATATTTATAATGCTCTTCATTTACATCGCGTTCAGACACTGCAGTTGAGTTCATTTCGGTAGGCTTCGCCCCACAAATACAACAATTTGAACTGCTTTTATTATTCGTAAGAACATTTAAGACAGCGCCATCTATCATAGTTAGCTTCATAGAAAAACTAACATTTACGTTTTTTTCTTCATGGTGAAAGCTGTTCAAGCTTTCGATTTGAAGTGAAATATTCCGTTCCACATCTCTCACCAAATCAGGGTTTTCTTTCATAAACATGAATTTTATTGGTCGACAATATCTGGGTGAGGAATGGCGATCGTTTTCCCATAATGTTGTGGAGGTTTTAGGATCAAAAAATCGCAATGGTACCAGAGATGCCACAAATATAAACTCATCATTAATTCTTGGGTTCGAAAATTTTTGTTTATATACGCTGTGGTTCGAACTTCCATCGAACCCCCATTTACATTCTAATGTAATATCTTTTTTGGGGCACAAGTTATGGGAGTCCATCAAGCTTTTTGCGGTTTGATTTAATAGAGACTGCAATGGAATTTCTGCAGAGCTCTCTGTTACCTCGATATCATGTGGTATAAGTTCTTGTTTAGATTTGAATAAAGCCTTATACGATGGGAAACAATCCTTATGAAATGAATTTACTAAATTTCTCATCATATTGTATGTTCTATAGGACAAATCCATATCAACGTACAAGCCCAAAGCCTCTTTAACTGATATGGTGCTTTGATTACTCAGGATAGTTAGCTTTTCCGCAGCTTTTTTAATTAATTCTGATGAATTCGATGTAACTAACTCATCCACTCGCCTTCTCTTTGTTCTATTGCACGATTCTTCAAAGGACTTTCGTGGTCTTCCTCTACTGCCACTAGTACTTGGTTCCTAATTTTAAATATTTTTGGTCATAGTGGTGATAAGCTTTAAAAAAAATGTTTTAATTACCTCAAAGAAATCATTTACGCCCAGACGCATGTCGGTATCCAGCCAAATATTATTGGATGATTCAAACCTTAGTTTCATACGGGAACATTTAACCCATTTTTTGTTGAACTTCTTTAAAGTTGATTTTATTTTTTCTTTGTCTTGTTCATTCAGTAACTTGTTGCCATTGCTTTCGATTTTGTTTATTATTACTTTGTTTACATGCGTTGGGTTTACTGCTTTAACAGACAACCAAATATTATACAACTCACGCACTTTCATTTTAGCTTTAATATAATATAACACTATATACGCAAATGGTGCAAGTTGGTGCAGCTGAAATTTAGCCTTTTTGATTCAGGACACTTCACTGAAGAACGCTGAAAAAGAGTTAGCGTGGTCCCAGTTGGACTTTTTTAGATCCACTCTGCTGAAAATTTCACTTTTGACAGTAATTGCTTTATTTTTGCCTCTTATTTAAAAGTAACGGTACTAACCATATGTTCATGTCAGTGACACCTTACGTTGACAAATGTGCTGTCAATTATGTCCTCTTTAAGA
The DNA here is from genome assembly GCF_963082655.1 of Stomoxys calcitrans. Lineage (NCBI taxonomy): Eukaryota > Metazoa > Arthropoda > Insecta > Diptera > Muscidae > Stomoxys > Stomoxys calcitrans. The sequence continues at coordinate 28,675,651 of NC_081554.1, forward strand.
TCTTATTCTATTTTGGTACCCCAATAAATAAAAAATCAATTTTGTTTACATAAACAGAAATTTTAATTTTTGGGAAAAAATATGCATCATCCATTTGTTAAAAAACCTTCGTACGAAAACGCCCATTAGATGACGAGGAACTTCAAATATAATTATTTTTTTTTAAATTCTTCATATTTGAAGTGTTTTCTAAAAGATTAGTAAAAGATTTCATAAAAATTTTCATTTCCGATTTTTGCATTTTTGTCCACCGGGGCAACACTGTGCGGCGTGCTGCAGTGCGACACCTCTTTGGAGAGTAGTTTTACATAGCGTTTATTACACGATATCGATGAAATTTAGTACAATGAGTTGGGTAAGGGCTCTCGACATCCGTATCGAGCATGGTCTAGATCGGACAAATTTGGATATAGCTCCCATATACATATATCTCCCGATTTGGGGCCATGGCCCATAGAACGAACATATATTACCCGACTTCGCTGAAATTAAGCACAATGTGTTATGCTAGTTTATCAGATACTCTTAGAAGTTGCAAATGCAAATTTTGCCCATGAACATGTGCAGTCCGATTCAAGTTTAAGCTCAATGATAATGGGCCTCTTTTTCATAGCCGAGTCCGAACGGGGTGCCGCAGTACGACACCTCTTTGGAGAGAAGTTTTACATGGTACCTCACAAATGTTACCAGCATTAGGAGGAGAAAACCACCGCTGAAAAATTTTAATGATGGTCTCGCCAGTATTCGAACCCAGTCGTTCAGCGTCATAGGCGGACATGTTAACCCCTACGCTACGGTGGCCTCCAATGGTCCGGTTATTGCAGATAATTCTCCACCATTGTAAGGCCGCTTCGGCGGCACTAGCCAGGAGCCATGGGTATGTGAAGGAATGGTCCGTGGACTAAGAATTTTACGATTTAAACTACTCAAGGATACGGTGAATGGGAGACACAGAGCCTTTATTCTTGCAAAGATTAGTCTAAATGGTTTTCTTCTTCCGTCACTAAGCACTGAAGATTTAGTAGTAGTCAGCCTTGAAATAAATACGTCTCATTACTGACTGGCTTCCCTAAAAATGGCACACGATTCAAAGATGCTGCCGATCAGACAGTTATATGATAACTCAATATGGTACAAATTCTGACTGCCAGTGCGGGACACACTCCCAGCAGATGTTTTATAATCGTTTTCTCCTGTACGTCCTCACAGCTTCTGCAAGTGTCGTTACTGGCAACCTTTAGACTGTCAGCATGTTTTCCGATCAGACAGTGATATTTCATGGCAGACACTATGACTGAGATCTCCGTCCTAGTCAGCGACAGCAAAGTGGTAGAACTTTCAAGTCTAGATCAGGACATATAATTTTGGGATGCCCTCAACCAATTTTTGACCACCTTTCATACGTTACCCTTCGGGACTGTCATGTCGCTAGAGGTATACCCACAGATTCCAGTCCCCCCTGGAATGTGTATAGTAGTCCCCAGTCTCACAAGCTCGTCCTCTCTACAATTCCCTGGGATATTGTAGAGCAGACGAACCACCACAAACCATTCCTCCACACACCTTTGGTTCCTGGATAAGAACCTCGTCAAATCCTCCTGCCATCAAAAGGACCTTTAGTGCCGCTGGTGGAGATTTATCTACAGAAATCGGACCATTGTCAGGATTCAGAATATCCATTACCCTCCCTCGTCTTCTGAGTCCGCTAGGAGTTTATCCTCACAAGATCCCATTCTTCCACACACCCATGATTCCAGGATAAGAACCTCGTCAAATCCTTCTGCCATCAAAAGGACCTTTAGAGCCGCCGGTGGAGATTTATCTACAGAAATCGGACCATTGTCAGGATTTAGAATATTCATTACCCTCGCTCGTCTTCTGAGTCCGCCAGGATTTTATCCTCACAACACTCGTTCGATCTTGTCATGATGAGTTTCTCTACTCATTCAGGGGCAGCTGAGAAAGCAGTATAACCACGCTTCCTTAGGACTTTGGACACTGGGGATGTGGACGATTGGACGAGTGGACGATTCCTTCATAGCTGCTTCACTAGCTGCTGCTGTCGAACTACCTGTGGATTTCTGTTTTTTCGGACTCTGCATCTGAGGGAATCATTGGTATCCATGCGAGTGCCATTGGTTGGTAAATACTGTCTTCGTTCTTAGCTAAATCCAGTGATGCGCTTGTTCAGATCTCGCCTATTTTTTTAGGGCGCAACGATACATCTCAATTGAGCGTTGATCCCCGAAGGCATTTAGTTTGTATTTGCTCCGATACCAGCTTCCATTATCACAAACTGGAGGAGGCTAAGGTATTTCTGTAAGGACGGAGTATACAGATGACTGTCCATTGACTATCCCACTCCAATTGTTCCTAGGTATGCAGCCCTGTTTTTCACCCATGTCGACAACTACCACCACCAAGCTGTCCCTAGCAACATTAGTAAAGTGACTACTTAGCTCTTTTGGGCAAAGGATGCCCGCAGGTGACCGCAGCTTTTTGGCTGACCGTGGTGCCGTTTCCGAACCTAGACGTGTAGCTGTTGGGGTAGCCTCTGCACCAAATCTTCAAGTGCAACCAAGGGAGTCTTTCTCCTTATCGGTGAGAGTTTTAGTATCATTCGCATGGAGCCTCTCAATAAACCATTTATTATTCCAATCTATTAAAGAGCATATTTATTTGCCGTAGAAGACCGATGACCTAGGCAAATTATAGGCATGCAAGGATAAAAAAGTTTTGCCCTTGTCCTTTGGTCTCAAATAGGTTCTCTTCGTCAAAAGCCCCTTCTGAGCCGTCATCTGTCGGCTCTCAGTAGCAGACACTATGTCGGCCTGATATCACCACCGCATCTGTTGGGTCTTTGGAGTCCATTCTAAGCCTATTTCCGGGCTTTAGCTCTTCCGCTCTACTGGAAACAGACACAGATCATTATATCGCTCTTCTGATTTAAGTTTTGGTGACCTGATTTCGCTGTAGTTCGGTACAATAAGCTGCATTAGACCCCTGCACGTCTTTCCCGAATATGGTGGAGACCAATATTCCGTTTTACCGTCTTGAACAGTGGATTGTATTAGACCACTCGACATCCATGCCGAGTTTAGTCCAAATCGGACCAGCTTTTATAGGTTCATAAATGGCGCATTTTTCAACGGATTAGTTGTTCGTATTTTTAGCTGCAATTCAGCTTTAAAAGTTAAATTTCAAGTATGGCAATACCAAAAATGGTCGCCAGTCTAGGGAAATAAAGCCCTCAGCCCCTCTAAACTTAAATGCATCACTGCATAAAAATACTCTATGAACATCCACAGTACCTTATACTCCAAACGCCATGTGTGTGATGGCCATAACGATGCATGTAGCACAAGTAGTTGCCCACACCATACCACACAACAACCACTATGCTGTTGGCATGTTGATGTGCCTCAAACAACATAAATGCTCCTTCTGACAATTAGAATTATTGCATAGAACAGTTTAATGAACTCTAGTCTGCAAACGGCCAGGTCGAAGTCAAGTCAAGAAGTCCACAAAGACTGCTTGCTGGCCGTAAAGTTAAGATTTACTTCAAACAAACAAACCTGCCCCCAAAGAAACCAGAAATCACCACAACAACCAACAACAAATGTGCAACACATGAGCAACAGACCTTAACATGTTTTCGCATCTCTTGTTGGTACGGAAAAATAGAATAGAAAAAGAAAACCAACAGAATTTGCAAAATGCAAACAAAAGGAAGCCACAGAGTGTTGTAGCAGGAGTTGGGAATATTCCATAGAGGGAAATTTTAAATTAAAGCCATCAAATGGAAATTACGATGAAGTCACATAAATTGGTTATGGGATAATTATTTGAGAAACCGGGGGAAAAAAACCAAAAACAACTTCACCATCTTAGTCAACTGTAGGTATATTTAGGATCCATTCAAGCACCTGATTATTAAGAACTTTGGCTTGATGCCTCTGTAAGCTATTCTGTACCATACCACCTTACCAGCAGTACTTCAACAATAAATCAAATTCTAAAACCACACCACACAAAGTAAAACCATGAGACTTAACTCCAAGCGTGGAGTGGTACAGTGGCAAAATATTGAAGATGAGATGTAGCTTATATTGTACGTCTTTTTAAAGAATCAACATAAGGCATTGCAAATTTTGCCCATGAACATTCCACTAAGGAACAGGGGCAAACTTCTCACATATAAAGGAGTGCAGTCCGATTCAAGTTTAACCTCAATGATAAGGGGCCTCCTTTTTATAGCCGAGTCCGAACGGCGTGCCGCAGTGTCCGAACGGCGTGCCGCAGTGTGAGTCCTTGGAGAGAAGTTTTACAGCGTCATAGGCGGATATGCAGCGTCATAGGCGGATATGCTTACCTCGGCGCCACGGTGGCCTACAACATTAGGTATAGATATTTGATTATGAGAGATTTTCTTTACTTTGCCTTATAGAAGTCCAAAGGGCTCTGTACCTACTTTCGAGCTAAAAGAGTCTAACTGTAATCATAGAAAAAAAAAACTTCAAGAACTAATACATTTTTAATTTTAAATATCTTTTCACGAATTTGGTCGAAATATGAATTTCATAGAAAAAAATCGATATTCATAGAACAATTTGTTGATATTTGACTTTCTTGGAAAATTTATTGAAAAATTTGGCTTGAAATACTTCCTTCACTCCGATGTAAGCTGGAAAGAGGATGGGAAGATCGAAAGAAGAAAGAATTCTCCAGGGGAACTGAACACTATGATATTTCCGGTTTGGTACTCAAACCAATAACAGTTGGGTATTAACAGTAATACCTGTTTAGTAATAAATACAGGGTGCACCGGAGAAACTTACTTAATTGAAAGGTCAATAAAAACTAAAGTACTTCAGTTATTGTTTAAATTTTATTATACGCACCACCGAAGGATGGGGGTATATTCATTTTGTCATTCTGTTTGCAACACATCGAAATAATCATTTTCGACCCTATAAGGTATATATATTCTTGATCGTCGCAAAAATCTAAGACGATCTAGACATGTCCGTCCGTCTGTCTGTTGAAATCACGCTACAGTATTCAAAAATAAAGATATTGAGCTGAAACTTCGCACAGATTCTTTCCTTGTCCATAAGCAGGTTATGTTCGAAGATGGGCTATATCGGACAATATCTTGATATAGCCCCCATATAGACCGATCCGCCGATATAGGGTCTTAGGCCCATAAAAGCCACATTTATTATCCGATTTAGCTCAAATTTGAGACAGTGAGTTGTGTTAGGCCCTCCGATATCCTTCGTCAATTTGGCCCATATCGGTCCAGATTTGGATATAGCTGCCATATAGACCGATCCTCGGATATAGGGTATAAGACCCATAAAAGCCTCATTTATTATCCGATTGTGCTGAAATTTGGAACAGTGAGTTGTGTTAGGCCCTTCGATATTCTTCGTCAATTTGGCTCAGATCGGTTCAGGTTTGGATATAGCTGCCATATAGACCGTTCCTCCGATTTAGGGTCCTAGGCCCATAATAGCCACATTTATTATCCGCTTTTGCTGAAATTTGGGTCAGATAGTTGTGTTAGGCCCTACAATAGCCTTCGTTAATTTTGCTGAAATTTGGGACAGTGAGTTGTCTTAGGCCCTTCGACATCTTTCTGCAATTTGGCGATGATCGGTTCAGATTAGGATATAGCTGCCATATAGACCGATCTCTCGATTTAAGGTTCTGGGCCCATAAAAGGCGCATTTATTGTCCGATGACACCGAAATTTGGGGCAGTGAGTAAAGTTAAACCCCTTGACATACTTCTGCATTATGGTACAAATCGGTCCAGATTTGGATATAGCTGCCATATAGACCGATCTCTCAGTTTTAGGTTTTGGGGCCATAAAAAGCGCATTTATTGTTCGATGTTGCCGCAATTTGGGACAGTGAATTGTATTAGGCCCTTCGACATCCTTCTTCAATTTCACTCAGATCGGTCCAGATTTGGATATAGCTGCCATATAGACCGATCTCTCGATTTAATGTTTTAGGCCCATAAAAGGCGCATTTATTGTCCGATGTTGCCGCAATTTGGGACAGAGAGTTAAGTTTAGCTCCTACACATATCTCAGCAATTTGGTCTAGATCGATCAAGATATGCATATAGCTGTCATATAGACCGATATCTCGATGTAACGGCCCGGCCGAACTTAATGCCTTTTTACTTCACCTACAATACCTTTCATTTGATACCCTTATTATGCCCACCGGACCACTTTCGGATATGGGTGGCGGTTTTGGGGTAAGGGGGAGGGGGAGGGCCCGCCACCACCCGATATCTAAAAATTATTTGGCCTATGATTCCTTCCAGACAAACGTACACAATCTATGAAAATTTTAAGAAAATCGGTTCAGCCAAGTATCATATAGTCATAATGGGTCTAACGGCTTTTTTGAGGGGTGGCGTAACCCCCTATACTTCGATATGGTTTTGTATGCCTGATCGAAATCTACTCCCGAATACCTTTCATTTGAGCCCCATATTGAACGTCCAATATGTCTGTTTGGGGGAGTTTTTGGGTTAAGGCGACCCGATGGGTACTTAGACTCAAATTTTAATACCATATTCGTATTCTATTCTTTTCATTTGATACCTATATTGTCGCGATCGGTCCACTTTTCATATTCGGTTGTGTTTTTGGCATAAGGGGGAGGATCTGTCCCCCCTCCGATACCGATAAATTATAAAGCCTATGTTTCCTTCCAGACCAACCTACTCAATCTGTACAAATTTCAAAGTAATTGATTCAGCCGTTTTCAGTCTATACGGAACAAACAAACACAAATTGAATTTTATATATAAGATTGAGAATACAATATCCCATTTTTTTTCATGCAGTCTTGAAAGGTCATCGAGTAAATGGTGACCCCATTGCGCATACAATGATATTTATATAGCAGCCCTTGTAATAGCCCGTATCACCTTAGGGATTACCCATGTGCGGACGTATAAAGCTTGGAAATAGAAATGGCCATTGTAACTATGTCCATGAAGATGATTACAACATTTGACCGATGCTCAGACGACCATTGATTTCAACCAGAACATTAGGCTTTTTTCCCCACAATGTTTTTTTTTCTATTTTGCCATGTTATAGCATTTCGACCGTATTTCCTTCGACCAACTTTTCCTATGCATTCGCTTTCATCTCGATGTGGAAACATTAAAAATAGGAAGATGGAAGAGAATAAGACACAATTACTCCATGTGGTTCCTGTGTCTTTTGATCTTACTCCCATGATTTGTTAGCGAAGGGTATGGTGTGTGGTTATTGTGGTCATGGACTAGGAGTATGTGAACATGAAAGATGTGTCATAAAAATTATGTACTTGCTGTTGAGATGCACGTTGCCCGTGTCGATAGAGTGTATTTTGCAACAGGTTTTCCTTTCTTATTGCCGGTTGAAGGAGAAGTTTCGTAATTGCCTAAATAAATTGGCAGTGTTCCAGGACAGTATTGGGACAAAAATGAAATGTTTAGGGAGAAGTAATGAAATTTTTAGTTTATTTTGTTAAGGTACTAAGAATTGCGAAAGGGCTTTTTTATAGCCTCTACGATAGGATGCCTTCATAACAGGATGCCTCCATCATAGGATGCCTCCACCATAGTATGAGAGTGTATATCAATTTCCTCATTGCGTTTGTAACTCACCGAAATATTGGTTTTATTATATAGCAAGATATGTTCTAGATTGGAACCCGGAACGACAGCATAGGAGGAGATGCCATAGAAACTCATTGAAGCGCTGTACAAAAAGAGAGCTAGACAAACCACATATCGTAAAATCGAGCTAAGGCGATACTAGCTTGGTCATTACATTTGTAACTCATACTCGAAGATTGGTTGATTGGGAGGAGGCGGACCCTCCCCCTTACTACCCAAAAATAAAAGAGGACCGATCGGGACAATATGGGATTCAAATGAAAGGTATTCAAAGTAGAGTAAGAATTTCATGATAAAAGTTGGGTCCAAGTACCTGGGTGGCCGCCCCAACCCCAATACCCCTCCAAATAGGTTTATTTCACGATCATGACAATATGGGACTCAAATGAAAGGTATTCAGGAATAGATTACAAATATGGTCTGGAATATATACCACCCAAATATACCACCCAAAATCACAAGTGGACCGATTAAGACCATATGGATATTAAGTGAAAGGTATTAAAGCGTTGAATACGAATATGATATTAAAAATTGGGTCCAAGTACCCAGAAAGTCGCCCTAACTCCAAAATATCTAAAAACAGACAAATTGGTAGTCCATATCAACATGGGGCTTAAATGAAAGGTATTCGGGAGTAGATTACGAATATGGCATACAAAATCAGATCGAAGTGTAGGGGGTCACCCCACCCCCCCAAAAACTCCCCAAATGGGCATATGACCCATTATGACTATATGGGACTCGGTTTGTTTGTTTGTTCCGTAGAATCAAAAATAGGAAATATAGATTATATAATTTTTATCGGATGGTGGCTGACCCTTACACCAAAAGAGGACTAATGGGCACAATATGGGGTATATAATGAAATGTATTGGAGACTGGAAAATGAAAATCATATTAAATTTTGGGTCCAAGAACCTAGCGGGCCGCCCCAACCCAAAAACTCCTCTAAACAGAAATATTTGACTTTTCTATCAATATCCGGCAGTAGATTACAAATATGGCATAAAAAATTATGTCCAAGTAATGGGAGGTCGCCTCACCCCCAAATAACCCCAAATGGGCATATCAGCCGACCATGGCTACATAGGGTTTAAATGAAAGATATTTTGGGAGTAGATTACAAAAATTACATTAAAACTTGCGTTCAAGTCAAGGTGGCTCTTTTCCTCCTAAAAATACGTGGAATAGATTAATTAACCCATTATGAAAGGTATTTGAGAGTACAAAATGAATATGAGTTCCAATTTAGGATGTACACCGTAAATCACCCCTTAAACTGAACTTTATTTCTGACTATAGCAATATGGAGCATATTTGAGTCGAAATGTCTCCCCTATAAAGTACTTCTTATTACCCTAATTTCAAAAATACCAGATCTCGGAGATTGGTAATGCGATTACTACGAAATTTTTTGCACTCTAACAATCACCAAAAAAAACATGGTTTCTATTGTTGGGGACGGGTGCCGCGGGGACAGCCCAAAACCCGCCAAATAATATATAGACCAATCACGGCAATATAGAGTCATGTGTTTGGGGACCCGCCCCACCCCAAAATACCTCCCTATTTTATAAAAGCAATTTATGATGGATATTTATTGATTTTCGGGAAATTTATATTCATTTTCGTGACAAAAACGCGGGAGTCCACCCCACCTTCAAACACAACTTATTTAGCGATCATGCCATTATGGGACTCATACGAAATGATTCCGAAAGTAGAGCACGAATCTTATATTTACTTTGATGGCCAAGTGACCACCCCCGAAATACCCCCTAAACCCGAAATATTTACCAATACGGTAATATGAGACTCAAAAGAAAGGCATTTGGGAGTAGAGTAAAAATTTGCCCAGGAGCCGAGCAGGGGCAAACATTTCATACATCAATGAGTGCTTTTCGATTCAAGTTGAGTTTATCAACGATAAGGGACCTTTTTGTAGCCGAGCTCGTACGGTGTGCCGCAATGCGATACCTCTTTGGGGAGAAGTTTTTACATGACCATGCATGGTATGGTACCTTGCAAATGTCGCCAGCATTAAGAAGGGATAACCACCGCTTAAATTTTGTCCGAAGTTCCGCCAGGATTCGAACGCAGGCGTTCAGCGTCATAGGCGGACATAGCAGATCTCCACATTCAGGGCGAAGTGTCCCCACCCTAAATAGATATTAGAGAGTTAATGAAGGCGCAGTGTAGCAGGCCCTGTTCAGCTAGTTTTATATATAAGATTGGTCTAAGACATTATTTGGTCTCATACCTTATTTGGTCTAAGACCTTATTTAGTCTAAGACCTTATTTGGTTTAAAACCTTATTCTAAGCTCTTTGATATATACCGGACTTCTTGGGAATCGTGCTTTGTGATAGAACAGTTATGTTCGATAGCATAGAGCGATGCAAATTTGAGGCCACGGTAGCGAAGAAGTTAGAGTATACGCCTAAGTCGCTGAACGTATGGGTTCGCATCCAGGCGAGACCGTCAGAAAATATTTTCTGCGTAGGTTTTCCCCTCCTTATGCTGGCAACTTTTGTAACGTACTATGCCATGTAAAAACTTCTCCTTAAAGCCCCTGCGGCACGCCGTTAGTATTTGGCTATAAAAAGGAGGCCTCTCTTCATTGAGCTTAAACTTGAATAGGACTTCACTCATTGATATCTGAGAAGTTTGTCCCTGTTCCTGAATGGAATGTTCATGGGCAAAATTTGCATTCATCTTGCAAATTACTTGACTGTGTTTAAAAAAGAGCCTTACTTTTGCCTTTACCAGCCTTTTAAAGGAAAAAAACCCTTCTTACCCATCGTTTGCCAATTTTCATTCGTATTTAATTTTTAATTCGCAGTTAATCATCAATTCAACACCCCAACCCCTATTCGATCAATGGGAGCTACACAGTATAGTCTTCAATTTTCTTTTGTTCAATTTGCTCTGTTGCACAAGTCAACACCAATGGTCTTGGTGTATTCTCCATCTTCATCTATGCCTTCACAACGATGGGTCTATCAATTTCTTATGGTTAACTTTCGGTTATTATTCATCCCATGCCCAAGCCGATGCTTCTGAGCATTGATTACATAACAAAACGATGCCAATGCATGGGAATCTTTGGCATAGGTTGGAGAGGGTGATAAATGTAACCACATTACCATTTACTACCTACGAGTTGGTTCATTCCACTACTCTAGAAACCTTAAAGTCAAAAGGAAGCCAAAATCAATGAAGAGATGAAACAGTCCATAGCCATTGTTGTTTTCGAATGCAGATGCTGGTGATATATCACCGTGTGTGTAGAGCGAGGTAGCTTCAATTTTACACAAAGAAAAATTGAAGGGGCCTAAGCTTATTGTCAATCTCCACAGAAAAAAAAAACTCTTTCTATTTATGTGTAAGGCATTGAAAAATTGATCTATTCATATATCGTTTGGAATAAGGCTTTCACTTTTAGTTCTCTTTTGTTGTCGGGATGATGACCCCTTTTTTGATGCGATAGTTATTTTTCACAGTGTACTTAATCTATTAGTATGGGAATCCACACTTTGTTGCTTCATGGTGTATATATGAACATAATGAAAAGAAGTAGAAATTCATTACATTTGTTGGCATGCAAATGATGCTCTTAAGGGGCAGAAATATGTTGAGGCTGAAGCTACATGGCCGGCTGAATGCAACATTAACCACCAGCAGTAAAAGAAATAGTGTAAAAGAAGTCATTGAAGAACTTTTCGTATATGCTTCAACATTTAATGCAAAAATTGTTGCAAGTGTTCTTCAAGCTTCTAGTAGCGGTTAAACATTTCTTTAATATTTTCTTATATTTTTTCTAATTAATTCAAACTTCTTTAAGCGGCTCAAAAAGTAAGTTTAGCTAATCCCACAATCTAACTGTGGAATCTTGCCATAATAACTTCAAAGTTAACCGCATGACTCATGCGACACTCTATGCGACACTCTTTGCTGCACATGCGCATGAGCCATTCTGGTATTCTGCTTGCAAGCATAGTAAGTGCATGTTGCGCATTCATAATTGAATGATCGCGCAATTGCATTGACTATGTAAGCTGCAATTAAAGCCATAATGAAAATGTTTCATTTTGTTGTGTGACATGATCCATATCTTGGTATTTGTATTTTAATAGTGTAGCCTATTTTCAAAGCGTTTAAGGCAAATTGCATTTCAAAGTTATCTTTTGATGTTGCAATGCATGGTGTCGACATTAACATCGATGAAATTTTAACCGTATTACATAAGATATGAGGGTTGCCTTGGGGATGTTGGAAATCAAGCAAAGGTTCTGATGGGTTTGAACCTGGAAAATTCTTGGTCTTCCTTCATTTTAAATTTGGGTAAAACATCCCCGTAGTGTCATCTGAGCTAAAATTTAACACGATTTCGCCCGTGTACGACAAAAAGATGGGATGAAACGTAGGGTTAGTAGTCCAATACCCGGCAAATACTTTCAAGTTTTTTTTTTGCCAGTTGCCGGCAAATACTTTCAAGTTCAGTGGTTGGTTTTTTTGTGATCTCTAGTTTTTCATTCAATTATGAAATAAATGATCTTCGCCCTCATAGGCAAACAAAGTAAAAGTTCGAGAGAGCCCGGCCGGGATTCGTACCTGGACACAAGGAGTTGCAGAGCGAGCCGAGAGAAACAAGCGAGAAATTATGAAATAAATCATCTTCGCCATAACAGGCAAACAAAATAAAAGTTCGACAGGGCCCGGCCGGTATTCGCACTTGGACACACGGAATACAAGAACGAGCCGTTGCCGTTTTCTAGCGTTAGAAGCCATCAATAAGATTTCCAAAAGATGCACAAACTAGTCCATCACTGCAAAGTGAAACATATCCGCTGGAAAGAAAGTGTGAATGTGTGAAAGGTGTCAAACTTGGTTAGTGTCCTAAACCGTAAACCCGTAGCGCTTTGTTTGTTAGTTTGTTGGTCTGTTCCGTATAGACTCAAAAACGGCTGAACCGATTTTCATGACATTTTCACAGATGGTAGAGTTTAGATCACCGGGGGAAATAGGATACTACATTTTTTGATATCCGAAGGGTGGGCGGACCCTCCCCCATATCCCAATTTTCAAAAACCCCAGATCTCGGAGATGGGTGCACCGATTTAAATGATATGTCACCTTATGGTAACCCAAAAAAAAAAAATTATAGGTATAAAACTTTAGAGTCAAATAACCTGGGGGGACGCCCCATCCCAAAACCCACCCGAACGGTCATGTTTACCGATTAGGACAATATGGGTATCAAATCAAAGGTATTTAAGAGCAGAGAACGAACTTGGTATACAAATTTCGCCCAAAGGGTTTGGGGGCGTCCCTCACCCAAAAAAAAAACCCCCAACAGAAATCTTTAACCGCTTTGGGCAACATGAGTATCAAATTAAAGGTATTTAAAAGTAGAGTACAAATCAAACATAAAAATGTATTCCTTGGTGTCTGAGGGACCTCCCCACCCCCTAAAACGACTGCGTTATGTCTTGTAATACCCTGCATCTGGTTGCATTGTGATAAATTTTTGCTGTAACAATAATTTTATTTTTAAATATATATACCCACCACCGTAGGATAGGGGGTATATTTATTTAGCCATTCCATTAGCAATATATCGAAATATACATTTCCGACCCTACAAGTATATGTATTTCGAATCGCCATAAAATTCTAAGACCATTTAACGAAGTCCGTGTGTCTGTCCGTCCGCCTGTTGTAATCACTCCTTCAAAAATTTAGCTGAAATTTGGCAAAGACACGTCTTTTTGATGCACGCTGGTTAATTTTTTCAACGGGCCAAATCATGCCATATTTGGATATAGCTGCTATAGAGACCGATCTGCCGATAAATGGGCTAAAGTGCATAAATGCTTCATTTTAATCCGATTTCACTGAAATTTTAAATAGTGAAGAGTTTAAGGCCTCCCGACATCTGACTCAAATAAGTCAGATGTCGGGAGGCCAAAAGTTTTACTTTCTATCCAATTTCACTGTCATATAGACCGATACGCCGATTAAGGGTTTGAAGCTCATAAAAGCTTAATTTATTCCGATTTCATCGAAATTTGAGATAGTGAGTTGGTTTAAGCCTTCCGACATCCGACCCACTTATGTGTCAGATCCGACTATATAGATATAGCTGTCATATATACCGATCTTCACATTAAGCGTCTTAATCCCATAAAAAGTAGATATATTGTCTGAAAATGTTACTTGTATATGAGTTCTCGGACCCGAATAAGATATGATAGAGACCAGCCACTATTAAGATAAAACTACGGATATAGTAGTGGAGTTATAATAAAGTAGTATGATTATTATATCCTTGTTTAATTTCATCCAGATCGGTTCAGAATTCGTTATAGGTGCCATATAGAACGATCTCTCGACTTGACTCTATAAAAAGAGCATTTATTATACGAATTAGTTGAAATTTGACGAAGTGACTTATGTTGGGCTTTTCGACATCCGTGTCTTATATGTTTCAGATCGGTTTATATTTGGATATAGCTGCCAAAAACACCAATATTTTGTTCTACAAAATTGAACAGTGACTTTTATTTATTAGAGCACTCAATGTCCGTGCCTAAAGTGGGTGCATAAGTTATCCAATTTTTACTGGATTGTGACGAAGGGGGGTTTACATATATATCAGATGTGGTGGGTATCCAAAGTTACGCCCTGCCGAATTTAATGCCTTTTTACTTGTTTTTGTATTATTTATAGTATTTATATATTTTATTTTATAATTGGTACAAATTCATCCCTTTTTATACCCACCACCGACGGATGGGGGTATATTCATTTTGTCATTCCGTTTGCAACACATCGAAATATCCATTTCCGACCCTATAAAGTATATATATTCTTGATCAGCGTAAAAATCTTAGACGATCTAGACATGTCCGTCCGTCTGTCCGTCTGTCTGTTGAAATCACGCTACAGTCTTCAAAAAAAGAGGTATTTAGCTGAAACTTTGCAGAAATTCTTTTTTTGTCCATAAGCAGGTTAAGTTCGAAGATGGGCTATATCGGACTATAGCTTCATATAGCCCCCATATAGACCGATCCGCCGATTTAGGGTCTTAGGCCAATAAAAGCCACATTTATTATCAGATTTTGCTGAAATTTGGGACGGTGAGTTGTGCTAGGCCCTTTAACATTCTCCGTCAATTTGGCTCAGATCGGTTCAGATTTGGATATAGCTGCCATATAGACCGATCCTCCGATTTAGGGTCTTAGGCCCATAAAAGCCACATTTATTATTCGATTTTGCTGAAATATGGGACAGTGAGTTGTGTTAGGCCTTTCGATATCCTTCGTCAATTTGGCTCAGATCAGTCCAGATTTGGATATAGCTGCCATATGGACCGATCCTCCGATTTAGGGTGTTAGGCCCATAAAAGCCACATTTATTATCCGATTTTGCTATAAATTGGGACGGTGAGTTGTGTTGGGCCCTTCAACGTTCTTCCTCAATTTGGCCCAGATCGGTCCACATTTGGATATAGCTGCCATATAGACCGATACTCCGATTTAGTGTCATAGGCCCATAAAAGCTTCATTTATTATCCAATTTTGCTGAAATTTGGGACGGTGAGTTGTGATAGGCCCTTTAACATTCTCCGTCAATTTGGCTCAGATCGGTTCAGATTTGGATATAGCTGCCATATAGACCGATCCTCCGATTTAGGGTCTTAGGCCCATAAAAGCCACATTTATTATTCGATTTTGCTGAAATTTGGGACAGTGAGTTGTGTTAGGCCCTTCGATATCCTTCGTCAATTTGGCTCAGATCGGTCCAGATTTGGATATAGCTGCCATATGGACCGATCCTCCGATTTAGGGTCTTAGGCCCAAAAGAGCCACATTTATTATCCGATTTTGATGAAATTTGGGACTTCGAGTTGTGTCAAGCCCTTCGACTTCCTTCGTAAATTTGGTCCAGATCGGTCGAGATTCGGAATAAAAGGTGGTTTACATATATACCCGAGGTGGTGGGTATCCAAAGTTCGGCCCGGCCGAACTTAACGCCTTTTTACTTGTTTACATTCTTCTAAAGGCTTTTATACATATTTCCTTTCGAATGAAAGAGATATTAAAAGCTTAAACTGCTTTTAAGAGTATTTGCTATTAATTTTTTCTAGTCAGAGAATTCCATATAATGTGGCAATTATCTCTTACACATTTAAAAAAAAAAGCATAGCAAAATGAAAGTTTCATCATTTGAGGCGAATGAAAATATTCATATCCTTGAAGTTGTTTTCATACGGCTGCTTTGCTGTGCATTTTGTTTCAACTGTTATGTTGTGCACAACTATTTGTATATCCATATGACCTGGATATATCAACAAATTGGTATTTGCTGTTGATGACAAAAATGGCCTATGCCAATTTAAAAGGAAATTAACATACATATAACCATCTTAAGCTGAAGAATAAATAAACAAGAATATGAAGTAGAATGTTGGTGGAGATATCATCAAACTAGGATATATCTTTAGATAACTTTGTAAGGTAATGGTAAACCTTTCCTTCTACTATTTGAAAGTCTTTTTCAGGGGTTTGGTGAGAACTTCGCTCTTTCTCTCATTATTATGATGTAACTATTCTTGATCGCCATAACATGTAAAGTTGGTTGTCGGGAAAGGTATTAGGGATTTATTTCGATACACTTGATACCGTCAAATCTTTGAGATTAACAGGCTATTCCCGGAAGCGAAATCCTGCAAAAATGTTCAATTGTTTCCAAAGTTTTTGTTATACAGTTTTTTTTCGATTTCCTTCGCAACAAGTCAGTTTGGCAAATTTCTTCTTTTACTCAATCAGAATGTGGGATAACCCACTTTGTCTTTACTTCCGTTATGTGTTCACAACATTTCCCCATTCTGTTCAGCCCTTCATTTGATGGCATTCGACTTGACTGACATTTACATTGAAAGTCAACCATCATCATCATCAGCATCATGATCCATCTATAGCAGCATCATGAACTTCTTTTGTTAATCGGTTATATCAACATGGTGGAATAATTTCAACCGCGATGCATTCAACATTCATTCAATTCAACTCCATGCGATGACAGAGTTGCAGAACTCTTGCACATAAGTAACACAGAGACAGCAGCTCTACTCTGCTGCTGCATCATGAAGCTACAAATATGGATGAGCCATGTACTTGGGAATTGTGTTCTTAATTAAAATTAACCCTTTTGATTAATTGCCCGACTTTTGTGATAAAGTGTTGACAATTAAGAACATTATTGGAGCACAGCAGTCAAGTCAAGTCACTGCTAGGCACACAAAAAATATCACAACAATAAAAGTTCACATGTCTGTTTTAATACTCCCATTCATGGGGGCTATTTGGGCGAATTAATTTTCTTTTATGTATTTTTTTTTTGGCTTTTGGTAAAAAGCAAAATTACAACATTTTATTCACTTTTCATTGCCGGCCATTTAATAATAAAAGCTGCAGGATGGTTGATGTGATGCCCCTAAGCTCAGGGAAAGCCCGTATGCCCCTGAAATAAACTTTGTTAATTAGTTAACATAAATGTTTTTGAATATGAGAATATGAAATGAAAAGATTGGGGCATGTTCAAAAATAAACTTTTTCCATTAGGCAAAAGGGTGAAAAAAGGAGTGCGAAAGTATAAGATTCAAAAATACTCATATGTATTATTATCGCAGTAGCTTCCACTCCATTACATTACATGCCACAGATTGGAGTAGTTGTAGTGTTAATAAAAATTTACTATCCATAAAGATTTTGCCATAAAAATATGGTGTTCAATTAAAAACAATATAAGTGGTCTACAATGTTAAGTAATGGGATATTTTTCATATAAAAGGAAATTGTGTTTATGAACTGCATACCAGGGATTTTTATACCCACCACCATATGATAGGGGGTATATGCATTTTGTCATTCCGTTTCAACACACCGATCTTTTCAAAGACAGCAGCTACTGCCATCCCTTGTCAGTAGTGTGCCATACACATTCACACCTGTATAATCTTTTCCGGGAAAATCTAAAAGAGATTATTGCCTTCGGAGATGTTCTTTCATATTCTTACTGAGCAACTTGTACGTATCGGTAAGGATATTCCTGCAGAGCCGTATCAATTTTGCAGGCATACCAAACTGAGATATATACTTGAAATACCTTTGAACGTATAGGGTTTTCGACTTTTTCTAGGGTATTTTCCAGGATTTAATGCCTTTTGAATATCTGGTCCGTGCGGAATTTCCATTATGGTGGCTAGGGGAAAGTTCATCAGACATGACTGGTACCGCAGAAGTAAAATGTGCGGAGCGTACCAAAAAGCTAACACAAGCAGGGAGTGTCCAGCTTGCATGGATACGAATACGATGGAACCGTGCAATAGGTTCGGTAGCGGATAAGTCAAAGAAATGAACAACGATGGCGCTTGTAGATCTTCAGAAGATTAACTTTACTTGGCAAAATTAGGTCATGAACATTCCATTAAAGAACAGGGGCAAATTTCTCTCATATCAATGAGTGCTGTCCGATTGAAATTTAAGCCCAATGGTAAGAGGCCTCCTTTTTATATTCGCGTTCGAACGACGTCTCGCAGTGTGACATTTCTTTGGGGAGAAGTACGTTATGACTTCCAACAACTGTGCTAAGAATGGTTTAAATCGATCAATAACCTGATATAGCTGTCATATAAACCGATCTGGGATCTTGACTTCTTGAGCCTCTAGGAGGCGTAATTATTACCCGATTCGGCTGAAATTTTGTACAACGGCTTCTACCATGACCTTCAACGTACATATCAAATATGGTTACTTTACTTCTTGAGCCCCAAAAGGGCGCAAATCTTATGCGAATTGGCTGACTTCTACTATGATCTCCAACATTTAATTTAATTACGGTTCGAATCAGATCATAACTTGATCTGATATGACTTCCATATACACAGTTATTGGAAGTCATAACAAAACACCTCATGCTAAATGTCAGCCAAATAGGATGAGAATTGCGCGCTCCGTAGGCTCAAGAAGTCAAGATCCAAGATCGGTTTATATGACAGCTATACCAGATTATGAACCGATTTGTATCAAATTAACACAGTTGTTGTTAAGTATGATACAATATTGAATATATGTATTGTCCCAATAATACCTAAGGTTGTATCAATCTCGCGATAAGAATCTATGACGATCTTGCAATATCAGTTGGCACATACCATCAATGGTTTTTAGAACAACAACTGATTTTTGACGACCATTGCGAAATTCGTCTTGGAGTGAACTACGTCCTCGGTTGAATTGACCATACTATCGATAGACACTGGTCCTTGATGGAGCTTCACCGCCAAAAATTGAATTAAGTTCATCGATGCGCTGTTGTTGAGTTAATCCACGTCGAAAGTTGTAAAAAGTAATCGCACGAAAATTTTCTCGAATTAATACCACTTTTTGGGCGAGATGAATCTTTTAAGTTACTGTAAAAAACACAAATAGCGCTCGTATGTGAAAACGTTCTCAGTACGTATAACCTCAAAAATGTCAAGCTTTACGATAGAGCTGTCAGTTGGCAGATTGCAACACAAGGGTTGTCTTATCCCGATATATGAAAGGCAACCCTGGTATATATGATTCTTCCCCTTTCCGCAACCTATGGATGAGCCCATTTCGGGTAGTCTACAAATGAGCTCAAATCTGTTGAAATTGTGAAAAACTGAATCAATTGCAAATTTTTCAATATTTTGAAATTTCCCCGGTACCAAGTACATATTTTGCTATATACACTGGCACAAGAACTATCGATTTCACAACTTGGTTGCTATTTAAACGAAGAAGATAGGTAATCAAACATGATAAATTATAAAAATATTGTTAGTAAACAAAAAAAAAAGTGCACCAAAACCGAAAGGTGGGCATTGTTAATCGTGTTGGCTATTCAGAGATAACAAAAAATTAATAAAAAGCCTCCACAAATTTCACTTTTCAGTTAGTTGAGCAATTGATAAGAGCCACAACTGTTGGTCTTAAGTTAAAAACAAAATACTAAGAACAGAAACTTAGAGTAGCCATGTTCCTATATCTGGCTGTGCTTCTTATAACAGCTCTCTGTGTCATAGTTAAACATCACTATTCGCTATGGCAGCGTCAAGGCTTGGTTTGTGATGAGCCCATCATTCCCTTTGGATCGATGAAGCCAGTATTTCGCAAAGAAAAATCGATGGGGCTCGTTATCAACGATATCTATGAACGTTTCCAAGACAAGGCAGTGGGTATTTATTTGGCCTTCAAGCCAGCCATTGTCATCAGAGATGCCGAATGGGCGCGTCAAATGCTGACAAAAGACTTTAACAGTTTTCATGATCGCGGAGTGTATGTGAATGAGAAGCGGGATCCTTTGTCGGCGAATTTGTTCAGCTTGAAGGGACAATCATGGCGTACCATGAGAGCCAAGTTGTCACCATCATTTTCCTCGGGAAAATTGAAGGGTATGTTTGGCACAGTCGACGAGGTGGGCAATAAGATGGTCAATCATCTAATGGAGCGAGTGAAAGATGGTGATAAACTCAAATTGGATATTAAGGATGTGACAACAACGTAAGAAAAATAAACAGAAACTAACAAAATCACTAAAAATTTTAAGCATCATCAATTAAATAAAATCAACTGCTTTATGAGTATAAACAGCTGATTTAAATGAATTGGCCAACGAATCGGATTTGACATTAAATTTAGCTAAATTTCCCTAACAAAAATATATGTTCTTACAGCTATGCCATCGACATTGTGGGCTCGGTTATCTTCGGCTTAGATGTGGACGGCTTTGTGGATCCCAACAACGAATTTCGCATGATTAGTGATACTCTTTTTAAAAAAACCAATGCCCATATATGGCATAGGATACGCAATATAATGAATTTCATGTGTCCTCCGTAAGTACAGCCATTGAAGGAGTTAAAGGTTCATTGGAATAAAACCTCTTTAAAATATTTACCCACAGCATAGCCCAATTTATGGCCCTCTTTGGCACCTTGGACCCCATCACCGCTAGCCTTCGCGATATTGTGCAACGCACCATAGAATTTCGTGAACAAAATGGTGTTATACGTAAAGATCTTCTGCAATTGTTACTGCAATTGAGAAATACTGGAAAAATCAATGATGACAGTGATGATGTTTGGAAAGTAGAAACTGCTGCTGAGAACTTGAAGTGTATGTCCATTGATGTGATAGCAGCCAATTTATTTTTGTTCTATGTGGCTGGCTCAGAGACTACTTCCTCCACCATTGCTTACACTCTCTACGAACTGGCCATGCATCCGGAAATTCTGGAATCTGCTCAGCGCGATGTTCTGGAGTGTATGAAGAATCATGGTTTAAAGCCTGGTGACAAATTGACTTATGATGCTGTACAGGATATGAAGTATTTGGATTTATGTGTAATGGGTAAGTTTATATCAAGATAATATAGCGGTTAAAGTGAGGGTGTCAAGCGAAGATGAGTAATCATGATTGCCTTGAAGCTAAATTCGTTGATAAGTTATACCAAAGTCATGCCAAAGTTTAACCGCTATTGTTTTCGACAGACGGAAGGACGGACATGACTAGTTCGACTTAGAATGTCATGACGATCAAGAATATATATACTTTATGCTGTCCTGGACGCATATTTCGAGGTGTTACAAATAGAATGACGAAATTAGTATACCCCCATCCTATGGTGGAGGGTATAATAACATAACTTTCTCGTGGTGTTAATGAAGGCGCAGCGGATCAGGCCATGTTCAGCTTATTGTATACCCAAAGCCCTGCAATTATTTAAAAGTATCAGTAAATATAAAACAAACGATTTTTATACCCTCCACCATAGGATGGGGGTATACTAATTTCGTCATTCTGTTTGTAACACCTGGAAATATACGTCTAAGACCCCATAAAGTATATATATTCTTGATCGTCATATCATTGTAAGTCGATCTAGCCATGTCCGTCCGTCCGTCCGTCTGTCTGTCGAAAGTACGCTAACTTTCGAAGGAGTAAAGCTAGCCGCTTGAAATTTTGCACAAATACTTTTTATTAGTGTAGGTCGGTTGGTATTGTAAATGGGCCAAATCGGTCCATGTTTTGATACAGCTGCCATATAAACCGATCTTGGGTCTTGAATTCTTGAGCCTCTAGAAGGCGCAATTCTTATCCGATTTTAATGCAATTTTGCACGTAGTGTTTTGGTATAACTTTCAAAAAATGTGCTAAGTATGATTCAAATCGCAGGTCGGTTGGTATTGTAAATGGGCCAAATCGGTCCATGTTTTGATATAGCTGCCATAAAAACCGATTTTGGGTCTTGAGCCTCTAGAGGGCTCAATTCTTAGCCTATTTGACTGAAATTTTGCACGAGGTGTTTTGTTATGACTTCCAATAACTGTGCTAAGTATGGCGTAAATCGGGACATAACCTGATATAGCTGCCATATAAACCGATTTTGGATCTTGATTTCTTGAGCCAATAGAGCGCGCAATTCTCATCCGATTTGGCTGAAATTTTGCACGAGGTGTTTTTTTATGACTTCCAATAACTGTGCTAAGTATGGCGAAAATCGGTATAGAACCTGATATTGCTGCCATATAAACCGATCTGGGATCTTGACTTCTTGAACCTCTAGAGGGCGCAATTCTCATCCGATTTGGCAGTAATTTTGTACAACGGCTTCTCTCATGACCTTTAACATAATGTGTCTAATATAGTCTGAATTGGTCAATAGCTTAATACAGCTCCCATATAAACCTATCACCCGATTTTGCTTCTTGAGCCCCTACAAGGCGCAATTCATATCAGAATGAACTGAAATATCACACAATGACTTGTACAATGTTCAGCACTCACTTATGGTCCGAATCGGACTATAACTTGTTTTTTGTTCTTTATGACCAATTTTGCGAAAATTTGTCCCTTTTCTTTTGAAGACAAATACTTTTTTTACAATAAAACTTGCTGTAGCGAAACACACCAGGCTAGCTAGTACTGTTATAAAAAAAATCTAATTGAAACAAATTTTAATTTCTGTTTTCTTTTTTAGAAACTTCTCGTAAGTATCCCGGCCTTCCTGTTTGGAATAGAGAATGCACCCAGGATTATAATTTGCCCGATGATAGTTTCACCATTAAGAAGGGGACTGCCATTATGATACCTATAATGGGTATAGGCAGAGATGCCAAATATTTTCCCCAACCAATGGAATACAGACCACAACGTTTTGCCGAAGAGAAAAATGAAAATAACATGGTGGCATTTATGCCATTTGGAGATGGCCCGAGATACTGTATTGGTAAGTAGAGAATACAACAATATGGAACAATGGAAAATCGAAACAAGTACTATTAAAATGTATGACAAAAAATAATTCAAACTACACTGAAACAAAAGTTGGCGGAAAATTTAAGATTTTGCCTTATCTTAAGGATTTAAGCAAAAAAAAAAAAAAGAGCCAAAGAACCAAAATTTTAAAAATTACTAACAAACATGACCATTTTGATCGTTGATTGCTTCTTATTTTACTTAATAAACGACTATCTAATTATTATTTTTTGAAAAATTCTTTTTTTTAACTTTTCATCTTAACCTTTCTTTATCCTTAAGATTTTAGCAATAACAAGTAAGAGCGTGCTAAGTTCGGCCAGGCCGATCATATATACCCTCCACCATGGATCGCAATTGCCGAGTTCTTTGCACAAAGAATAATGGATAACAATTGTTATGCTATTGCAGCTATAGTTATAGTCCGATTCGGACCATAAATCAAGTAAATGTTGAAGACCAAATTAGATGTCATCAGATCATATTGGACACGTATGTTGAAGGTCATGGGAGAAGCCGTTGATCAAAATTTGAGCCAAATCGGAATAAGAATTGAGCTTTCTAGAGGCTTAAGAAGTCAAGATCCCAGATCGGTTTATATAGCAGCTACATCAGGTTAAGTACGGATTTGAACTACACTAAGCACAGTTTTTGGAAGTCATAATAAAACACTTCATGCAAAATTGCAGCCAAATCGGATAAGAATTGCACCCTCTAGTGGCTTAGGAAGTCAAGATCGAAGATAGGATTATATGGAAGCTATACCAAAACATGGACGGATATAGCCCATTTACAATCCCAATCGACCTACACTAATAAGGAGTATTTGTACGAAATGTCAAGCGGCTAGGTTTACTCATTAGAAAGCTAGCGTGATTTCGACAGACGGATGGGCGGACAAACGGGCGGACATGGCTAGATCGACTTTAAATGTCACTACGATCAAGAATATATATATATATATCGAGGAGTTCAGATTTAGATATAGGTCCCATACACAGATAAAAATAATTTTGAAAAACAACAAGTTTGGTTGAAAGAACAACTACGAAAGTTGTTAATTTTCCTGCAACAATTTATTTGGAATCTCAACGACCCAAAGTACAAATTTGTGGTTGAAAGGCCCTCTCTCCAAGCCAACATAAACAACAACAACGATATATGCATAACGAGGCAAAAAGCCATCTAACCAGCTAACACATGTGCTTTGCTTCGGGTGGTGGTGCTTTTGTATTCTTTGTTCGGCTCGCCCTGCTTTGTCTCGTTCGTTTTACTGCTGCTCTCCGGTTTCCTCTGTCACTCTCTATTATAACCCATAAAAACAAATTTTAATAATTTTGGTGCCGCAAAGCATAGAACTCATGATCTGGTGTTTCGTAGTCTTGTACACATCCTGTAGCCTAACGACATAATCTTGCTTCTGATGAAAACACTCAATAAGTATTTCTGCACAGTAATAAGTGTCTCAATTAATTAAATTACGAAAAGGTAAAAACCACTGTAATAAAATTTTTTTCTGAATAGGAAATTCATATTTTTTTGCCGAATTGTCTAAAATAAGTTTAATGAAAAAAAAATTTTTTTTTGATCGGCCGGGGTACTCGAAACTAGGTTTGCAAGTCCTGGATGGCATGGGAGTTTTGTCCTCTATTTTAACAAAGTCAACAAAATTTTAATATTTTTGTCTGTCAAGTCTCTTGTAGAGACTTACTTACGTGCTTCTACAAATAATGTCTTCGATTCAAAACTAAAATTCGTTGAGAATTTAAGGTTTCACGTGCAAATTTGGTAGTTGGTTTTTCTAAGACTTTCTTTTTCTGTGTATAAACCTATCTCCCAATTTGATTTCTAGAGCCCCCGGAAACTTAAATATTTATCCAATTTGCCTGAAGTTTTGCTTGTAGTGTTCTGTTATGACTTCCAACAACTGTGCCAATTACCGCCCAAATCAGTCTATAACCTGATATAGCTCCCATATAAACCCTTCAAAAAAATTTATTTTGTATACATTTTTGGCAAAATTCAAGGTGGTGGGTTCCCAAGATTCGGCCCGTGCGAGCTTTTTTCTTGTTTTACTAGACTATCCAATTATTATTTATTGAAAAATTCTTTTATCCACCAATGGATGGGGGTATACTAATTTCGTCAGTCTGTTTGAAACACCTCGAAATATGCCTCTTAGACCCCATAAAGTACCATAAAGTATATATATTCTTGATCGTTGTAAGCATGTCCGTCCGTCCGTCCGTCTGTCCGTCAGTCCATCTGTCCGTCTGTCCATCTCTCCGTCCGTCGGTCTGTCTGTCGAAAGCACGAAAGCATTCGTGATCGTTGTAACCATGTCCGTCCGTCTGTCTGTCGAAAGCACACTAACTTTCGAAGGAGTAAAGCTAGCTGTTTGAAATTTTGCACAAATACTTCGTAAATATTAGTGTAGATCGGTTGGGATTGTAAACGGGTCATATCGGTCCAGGTTTTGATATAGCTGACAATAAACCGATCGTGGGTCTTGACTTCTTGAACCTCTAGAGGGCGCAATTCTTATCCGATTGGAATGAAATTTTGCACGGCGATATACCGGGAAAAGAACTCGACAAATGCGATCCAAAAAACTAAACATTTATAGACGCTCCTATTTGTATGGCTATTTTCCGTCTTTAACTACGGTACACTGTTGCCTTGCCCCAAAGTAAATTTCCAAACTTTCAACGATTTTTTGACCTTCATTTTATATTTTTTACCTTGGCAGCAAGACGAAATGTCAAGGATTTATAAAATTGCCATTTAAAATAAAAACCCCTATATGAAGGAAAATATTTTTCTCCAAAGGGAATGTTTCCTTAAAAAGTGGGAATAGTGATCATCTCTAAATTACCTTTGCTAATTTTTGGCTCGAATCTTTGAAATTAGGCCCACAATTTTTTCAGTGTATTGTGGAATACATTGATTAATTGATTTTCCTAATGAGTATTAATTTTAATATGAGTTAATATGAGTTAATTTTTGTTGTTTATTCCCTTTCCAGCTCAACGCATGGGAACTTTGAACGTTAAAGCTGCCTTGGCAAAAATTCTTTCAAATTTCAACATTGAACCTATGCCACGTAAAGAAGTTGAATTCAAATTTCATTCTGCTCCTGTCTTAGTTCCCAAGGATGGTCTATTTATAACTCTCTCTAAAAGAGGTTAACAAAGAATAAAATAAAGAATTCGAATCGAATTCGTGCTGTTACTGTAGTTCAAATATAGTTTAGTTTTGATATAATGATAGGCTGACTTATTTAACAACAATTGCATGAAACTTAAAATTTAGATTATTGTTAATTTCTAAGAAATTTATTTAAATTAGTTAAAAATTGAATTATGTTGTAAAGTTATTTTGAATTTGTTAATTTTGTTTATAAGTTTTCATGTTGTAAAATAAATATTGTTCACTTAATTGTATCTGGTATTTATGGAGTGTTATGAATTTGATGAGGCATTGATACGGCAATCGGGGAGGTATGAAATAAACAACTTCAAATCGACACATTAGTCATATTTTTAGATAACCTGTAACCTGTTCCTTTCCTTTTTCATATTCTCTTCATTCCTTATAATCACTATCTGGTAGAGTTTTTAATTTAATATCGGAACATCACCATCACCACATTGTTAATATTTGCTCATCACGGCCAGTTTTTTTTCCATATTGACAAAAGCAATTTTAGCTCAACCTGCAGTAAATTGCAGATGATACACAGGATGGCCACAGCAAATGACTTTTAAATGAAAAACGTGCTTTCAGTCATCTTTTAACAGTGCTAGAACTTAGAACGATTGAAACACTGACGCTAGACTACAGCAAATTGACAAAGCCTTTTGATAGCAGCTGAAGTCAAAAGGAAACCACAACACGCACTGCAGTTAGAAGACTTCCACTCTAAGAGCATTCAGCAAAAGTGCCATACAAGTTGTGGCAATATTCGCAGCATACAGAAAGTGAAGATGCAACTGAAATGTCTTACAATGGTATTGTTATGGCAGGTAGGTGATAATACTTTGTTGACTATTGGCCTTCTAACAAATGGCTAACATCAATAGACACTCTTACATGGTCATGCTGTTAACGTTGTCTCTATTCATGGCTTTATAGGTTTTTGTAACACCACCACACTTTGCCTTTGCTGCTAAAGCCGAGGAAGATGTCAATTTCAAGGAATTCATAAACGATGTCGAGCATTTAGTCTTGGACACCGAGAATGAAGCTTTGCGTCTCAGCATTTCCATCTACCAGGGTCTGGCAAATGCCATGACACCTCAGCTGCGACAAGCTGCCGCTCCTCTTATGGAAAGTTATGTGGAAATGGTAAGGCATGCTTTGGCCAATAACAGCTCATATGGCGAGAAACGCATACTTTTGAGACACTTTCGCATCAATAATTGGAAATTGGAACGTCTACGCATGAAGCTTGCCCCGGAGATGCCCAAATTTCAATTTGAAGTTATATCCCAGGAATTTTACTTCAGTGGCCTCAATACCACCAAGTTCGATAATATATATTTGCGATTTATGCATCAATTTCAAAGGGCCTCAGAAAAGCTATGAAATTGTTTGTCGGAGGATGTGGTCGAACATCAACAGGAAATGCTGGAAATATTAGATGAGATATCAGAGGAAAAGAATTTGGCTGAAAAGGATAAACTTTACGATGAGTTCATTGAGACATTTTTGTTTAAGACCGAAAAGGATCGTCTGGAGACTAGGGAGTTGGAGTAAGGATTTTCTGCTGAACTAATAAACCTTTTGAGTAAAATTTTTCGTTGGTTAGGTTAAAAAATATATAATGGAATACATTTTAATCTAAAAAAAGTGAATAAATATTTTTTTTTTTCCAAAAAATCGAAAAGCATTAGTTGGCTGTTATAGGAAAAATTTATTTTCAGCTAAATTAAGAAAATATTATGGCATTGGTTTAAAAGCTCCTCTTTTTAATTCCTGACTCCTCAATTCAAGATTTTTCTTTCACTTGATATTTTTTTGTTGAAGTTTAAGTCCTTCGTGATCCCACCAGAAATGGTCATTCGAAATTTATTGTTCCTTATTCTTGGTCCTGAATTATTGGAAGAGAGTCTTTCCTATATATACCCTACACCACCACTGTGGTATAGGGTATTATAACTTTGTGCATTTGTTGGCAACGCACTTCGGAAACTACACCGCAGTCAGTCAAAAGGCTGCGGTCACGTGGAGGCCACCCCATGCCTAAATGAACTAGGACGAACAATATCAAGATGGGTCCAGGAACCCATTTGGTGATGGCAGTTGTCGACAAGGGAGAAGAACTGGGGTGCATATCTAGGAATAACTGGAGTAGGATAGTTAATGTACTGTCATCCGTATACTCCGATTTTCTTGCGGAATTTCCAGGGCATCATCCAAATTGTGACGATGCAGCCTGGTATCGGGACCGATACAGAGTAATTGTCTTCGGGGATCAACGCTCAATTGAAATGTATCTTTACGCCCTAAAAAAGCTTGGAGCGATTTGGCCAGGCGCAGCACTAGATTTAGTGAAGAAGGAAGATATTCCTTCTCAACCAATGGTGCCTGCTTGGATACCAAGGATTCCCTCAGATTCTGAATTCATACTTGAAGACTAAGGAAATGTAATTCAAAGCATCTAAGGAGGAATCGTCCGCACCGCAAGTGTCCAGTGCCCAAATGAAGAGTGGTTCCACTGGATTCTCAACTGCCTCTGGATGCTTACGGAAGCTCATCATGGCAAGATCTAACGAATCTTGTGAGGATGAACTCCTAACGGAATCAGAAGACGCGGCTAACCCAACAGTGGTGGAAGTTCCGAATCCTGACTATAGTCCGGTTTCTGCAGATAAATCTCCGATAAGTTCCGAATCCTGACTATAGTCCGGTTTCTGCAGATAAATCTCCACCATTGTAAGGCCGCTTCGGCGGCAATAAAGGTCACCCTGTAGCAGGAAGATTTGAAGTGGATCTTATCCAGGAACCATGGGTGTGGGGAGGAGTGGTTCGTGGACTAAGAATTTCGGGATTCAAACTACTCAAGGGTACGGGGAATGGGAGAGACAGAGCCTGTATTTTTGCAAAAAGTAGTCTAAATGTTTTTCTCTTCCGTCGCTACGCATTGAAGATTCAGTAGTAGCAAGCCTTGAAATAAAAAAGTCACATTATTGGCTGGCTTTCCTATATATGGCAGACGATTACGAGATGCCGCCTTCAAACCCTAAGTTGCTGGTTAAAGTCGCTTCTGCAGGGAAGAAGAGCCTCATTGTGGGAAGTGATGGTAATGCACATCACCAGATATGGGGAAGTTCGGATGTCGACGACAGGGGTGAGCTTCTTATCGAATATATTATAAGTTGCAATCTGGGGGTAAACCGACCTTTAATTCCAGGAACAGGCAGGATGTTCTAGATATTAGCACAACAATATGCGACTGGGAAGTGTTGGATGATCACAGCTTCTCTGATCATCCTTATATTAGTTTCAACCTTAGAGAAAATACTACAGAAGTGGTCCCTCGGCTAAACAGAAGAAAGGCGGATTGTGACAAATTTCGGCACAAGTGCTGCACGTCAATCCCTTCAAGACCACAAAAGGAAGTGGCAACTACACAGGATATAGACATTATGGTCCAGCGGATCACAAAGGCCCCGAGTGACTAGCTTGAGTTAGCATGTCCTAGTGCCAAGCCAAAGAGCAAACAGCGACCGCCGTGGTGGAACCCAGAGCTGGTTGGTCTAAGGAAGGACTGCAGAAAACTCTTCAACAGAGCGAAAGTCACAAGATCACCACACGATTGGGACATCTATAGCTGTGATAACAAAATATAAGGGCGAGCTGCGAAAGGCTCAGATCAAATCCTGGGTGGAATTCTGCAGCTCCATGGAGGATACATCTGAGAGCTCTAGGCTAAGGAAGATTCTGCCATAGAGATCTATTACGTTGGGGTATATTCAGAAGTCAGAGAATGTGTGGACAATGTCTAATGAGGAAATACCGTTGTGGTGATACACCAAAGATCTAGAACTGGTCATATCGAAAAGGTTACTCGATAAGTGCAGTGTGTATCATGCGGAGATCCTTGCAATTAAAGAAGTGGTGGAATGGCAAAGATATAATGTTATAACCACGATTGGCATAAATATCTTCGCAAACAGCCAGGCAGCCATTAAATCCCTCGAAAATGTATTTCTGAAAACAAAAACCGCAGATCTCTCAACGAGAGATCTAAGGGGCCCCCTTTTTAAAGCCGAGTCCGAACGATTTTATATTGGGTTGCCCAAAAAGTAATTGCGGATTTTTCATATAGTCGGCGTTGACAAATTTTTTTCACAGCTTGTGACTCTGTAATTGCATTCTTTCTTCTGTCAGTTATCAGATGTTTAGCTTTAAAAAAAAGGTGTAAAAAAAGTATATTTGATTAAAGTTCATTCTAAGTTTTATTAAAAATGCATTTACTTTCTTTTAAAAAATCCCGCAATTACTTTTTGGGCAACCCAATTTATAGACACAGCTTCTACTTATTAAAATTAGTAGGCTGACTCGGTGGTGTAGGGTATTATATAGCCGGCTGCGCCCGACTTTAGCCTTTCCTTACTGGTTTTAAAACGAAATTACAAGTTTTTCCATCTTATTTCCATACCAAGTGGAATATCCTTTTCCAATACATTGATATAGAGCAACAACATATTCAATTTCATTAATTTTGTATTCCCTGACATATACTCTCGTATATTGACATCAACTTGGAGAACAAACAATGTTGCTCGCCTCAAATCCAAAGCCCTAACAAATATAAAATATTTAGGTTGAGCTATAGGATGTTGGCAACAAAATCGAAGTGGGAAAAAAACAAGGATGTTTCCATGTCCAATACATGTGCAAAGTAGAACAACACAATGCCATTTTGCCGAATCGGGAATTCCCTTTCCATCTATACTCCAGCTATATACGTTCGATGACTTGATAACACATTGACATGACACTCGACAACAATAGATGTCCATGGCAAACTAACCAACCTTACAACCAACTTCAACATTACTTTGTCCCTATAAATCCAACATTCATGTGATTTGTGTGTGTGTGTGTATGTGTGTTTGTTATACCCTCCACCATAGGATGGGGGTATACTTTTTTCGTCATTCTGTTTGTAACTACTCGAAATGTTTGTCGGAGACCCCATAAAGTATATATATTCTTGATCGTCGTGACATTTTATGTCGATCTAGCCATGTTCATCCGTCTGTCCGTCCGTCTGTCCGTCTGTTCGTCCGTCCGTCTGTCTATCGAAAGCACGCTAACTTCTAATGGAGTAAAGCTAGCCACTTGAAATTTTGCACAAATACTTCTTTATAGTGTAAGTCGGTTGGAATTGTAAATGGGCCATATCGGTCCATGTTTTGATATAGCTGCCATATAAACCGATCTAGGGTCTTGACTTCTTCAGCCTCTAGAGGACGCAATTCTTATCCGATTGGAATTAAATTTTGCACGACGCGTTTCGCTATGACTTTCAACAACTGTACCAAGTATGGTTCAAATCGGTTCATAACCTGATATAGATGCCATATAAACCGATCTCGGGTCCTGACTTCTTGAGTCTCTAGAGGGCACAATTCTTATCCGATTTGGCTAAAATTTTGCAAGAGGTGTTTTATTTTGACTTCCAACAACTGTGCTGAGTATAGTTCAAATCGGTCCATAACCACATGTACCTGCCATATAAACCGATCTCGGGTCTTGACTTCTTGAGCTTTTAGAGGGCGCAATTCTTATATGATTGGAATGAAATTTTGCACCAGGTGTTTTATTATGACTTTCAACAAATCTGCTGAGTATGGTTGAAATCAGTCCATAACCTCATATAGCTGCCATATAAACCGATCTCGGGTCTTGACTTCTTGAGTCTCTAGAGGGCACAATTCTTGCCCGATTTGGCTAAAATTTTGCAAGTGGTGTTTTATTATATCTTCAAACAAATGTGCTGAGTATGGTTGAAATCAGTCCATAACCTGATATAGCTGCCATATAAACCGATCTGGGGTTTTGACTTCTTGAGCCACCAGAGGGCGTAATTCTTATCCGATTGGAATGAAATTTTGCAAGAGGTGTTTTATTACGACTTCCAACAAATTTGATAAGTATGGTTGAAATCGGTCCATAACCCGATATAGCTGCCATATAAACCGATCTCGGATCTTGACTTCTTGAGTCTCTAGAGGGCACAATTCTTGTCCTATTTGGCTGAAATTTTGCACAAGGTGTTTTATTATGACTTCCAACAAATGTGCTGAGTATGGTTGAAATCAGCCCATAACCTGATATAGCTGTCATTTAAACCGATCTGGGATCTTGACTTCTTGAGCCACCAGAGGGCGTAATTTTTATCCGATGACCATGACCTTCAACTTACGTGTCAAATATGATCCGAATCGGTCCATAGCCTGATATAGCTCCCTTATAAACCGATCTCCCTATATTACTTCTAGAGACCCTTAAGGGTATAATTCTTACTCGAATTGGCGGAAATTTTATACAATGACTTCTTCTATGGTCTCCAACATTCAGTTCAGACCGGACCATAACTTGACATAGCTACAATATTATAGCAATTCCTTTCTTTTATCCTTTGTTTTCCTAAAAAGAGATATCGAGAAAAAAGCTCGAGCTATGGTGGAGGGTATATAAGATTCGGCCCGGCCGAACTTAGGACGCTTTTACTTGTTGTGTTACTACAGCGTCCTAACCAACTTATGTGGAAAAGTCCTTGATTGAACTATAGTTTCTATTGCTGAGGAGATGACGACATGGATCAAGGGAATACAAAACAGCCATTGAAAGAACTGGGTTTGTTGGCCAAGCCAAAAAGATACCCGCCATTGTTGATGGGGGGGGAGTAGTTGGATGAGGTAAAAGTTGAGCAGATTTCACATGTCTGCAAACAACCAAAATGTATTGCCATCAACATTTACTGAAAGGATATAAAACTTAAGTAAATAAATCCTAATATCATCGAATAGAGAACTCAATAGAATAGGAGTTAAATTGCAAAACAAGTGGTGAAAAATATGATTATAATGAGGACACTTTGGAAAGAAGTCGTTTTTATATGTGGAGCAAAGGAAAGTGCTGCAGACAAGTGCCCTTCTCATTGTAGTTTTTAAAGTAGCAATGATGTTTTATGGAGTATATTGCCAAAAAGTTTTATTTGGCATAGAGTTTTTAGTTTACTTAAGAGGGTGTAACAGCATGATGGAGTAGATGTTTGCAGTCTTTTGTATATCTAAAGACTGATAAAAATGTCTGCCAAATCGGATGAGAACTGCGCCCTCTAGAGGCTCAAGAAGCCAAGATCCCAGATCGGTTTATATGGGATCTATATCAGGTTATGTCCTGATTTACGCCATACTTAGCACAGTTGTGGGAAGTCATAACAAAACATCTCATGCAAAATTTCAGCCAAACCGGATGAGAAATGCGCCCTCTAGCGGCTCAAGTGGTCAAGATCCAAGATCGTTTTATATGACAGCTATACCAAGTTATGAAGCGATTTGAACCATACTTAGCACAGTTTTTGAAAGTGACACCAAAACACCACGTTCAAAATTTCAGTAAATTCGGACGAGAATTGCGCCCTCAAGAGGCTCAAGAAGTCAAGACCCAAGATCGGTTTATATGGCAGCTATATCAAAACATGAACCGATTTGGCCCATTTGCAATCCCAACCGACTTACACTAGAGGAAGAAGTGTTTGTGCAAAATTTCAAGCACCTAGCTTTACTCCATTGGAAGTTAGCGTGCTTTCGACAGACAGACGGACGGACATGGCTTGATCGACTTCAAATGTCATAACGATCAAGAATATATATACATAATGGGGTATGGGACGCACATTTCGAGGTGTTACAAACATAATGATGAAATTAGTATACCCCTCTCCTATGGTGGAGGGTTGTTGACTACGATTGCGCCTCAAATGGATCAACCGATTAGTCCAATTTTGGCAACATTTCGGCCGGTAGTTCACGAATAAATTCTTCAATGTTGTCTTCCAATGCGTCAATTGAAGCGGGCTTGTCTGTTTAGACATGAGCTTTAACATGCAAATGCAAATTGCAAATTTTGCCCCTGAACATTCCACTAAGGAACAGGGGTAAACTTCTCACATATCAATGAGTGCAGTCCGATTTAAGTTTAAGCTCAATGATAAGGGGCCTCCTTTTTATAGCCGAGTCCGAAAGGCGTTCCCCAGTGCGATACCTCTTTGGCGAGAAGTTTTACATGGCATAGTACCTCACAAATGTCGCCAGCATTAGAAGGGGAAAACCACCGCTGAAAATTTTTACTGATGGTCTCGCCAGGATTCGAACCCAAGCGTTCAGCGTCATTGGCGGTGCAGTCCGATTCAAGTTTAAGCTCAATGATAAGGGGCCGCCTTTTTATAGCCCAGTCCGAGCGGCGTGCCGCAGTGTGATACCTCTTTGAAGAGAAGTTTTACATGGCATAGTACCGCACAAATGTTGCCAGCATTAGCAGGGGAAAACCACGTGGCGCCGTCTTGTTGAAGCCACATGTAATGCAAGTCAATGCAAAAAAAAAGGTTGAATATCATCTCACGGTAGCTCTCACCATTGACAGTTATGTTACGATTCGCATTATCTTTGCAGAAGTACGGTCCAATGATGCCACCAGCACATAAACCGCACCAACTGTAACTTTTTATACCCACCACCGAAGGATGGGGGTATATTCATTTTGTCATTCCGTTTGCAACACATCGAAATATCCATTTCCGACCCTATAAAGTATATATATTCTTGATCAGCTTAAAAATCTAAGACGATCTAGCCATGTCCGTCCGTCTGTCGGTTGAAATCAAGCTACAGTTTTTAAAAATAGAGATATTGAGCTGAAACTTTGCAGAGATTCTTTTTTTTATCCATAAGCAGGTTAAGTTCGAAGATGGGCTATATCGGGCTATATCTTTATTTAGCCCCCATATAGACCGATCCGTCGATTTAGGGTCTTCGGCCCATAAAAGCCACATTTATTATCCGATTTCGCTGAAATTTGGGACAGTGAGTTGTATTAGGCCTTTCGATATCTTGGCTCAGATCGGTTCAGATTTTGATATAGCTGTCATATAGACCCATTCTCCGATTTAGGGTCTTAGGCCCATATGAGCCACATTTGTTATCTGATTTTGCTGAAATTTTGGACTGTGAGTTGTACTAGGACCTTCGACCTCCTTCTTTAGTTTGGCTCACATCGGTCAAGATATGTATATAGCTGCCATATAGACCGATCTCATGATTTAAGGTTTTAAGCCAATAAAAGGCGCATTTATTGTCCGATGTCGCCGAAATTTAGA
Source organism: Stomoxys calcitrans (assembly GCF_963082655.1). Classification (NCBI taxonomy): domain Eukaryota; kingdom Metazoa; phylum Arthropoda; class Insecta; order Diptera; family Muscidae; genus Stomoxys; species Stomoxys calcitrans. The sequence goes on from NC_081554.1 coordinate 28,711,101, forward strand.
ATAGTGAATTGTGTTAGGCCCCTCGAAATCTTTTCGCAATTTCGCCTACATCGATCCAGGTTTGGATATAGCTGTCATATAGACCGATCTCACGATTTAAGGTCTTAGGCCCATAAAAGGGGCATTTATAGTCCGATGTCGCCGAAATTTAGAATAGTGAATTGTCTTAGGCCCCTCGACATCTTTCCGCAATTTCGCCTACATCGATCCAGATTTGGATATAGCTGTCATATAGACCGATCTCACGATTTAAGGTTTTAGGCCCATAAAAGGCGCATTTATAGTCCGATGTCGCCGAAATTTAGAACAGTGAATTGTCTTAGGCCCCTCGACATCTTTCCGCAATTTGGCCTGCATCTATCCAGATTTGGATATAGCTCCCATATAAACCGATCTCTCGATTTCAGGTCTTGGACCCATAAAAGGCGCATTTATTGTCAGATTTTGCCAAAATTTGGGAAATTGAGTTATGTGAGGCCCTTCGACATCCTTCTTCAATTTGGCCCTGATCAGTCCAGATTTGGATATAGCTGTCATATAGACCGATTTCTCGATTCAAGGTATGGGGCCCATAGAAGACGCATTTATTGACTGATGTCGGCGAAATTTGGGACCGTGAATTGTGTTATGCCCCTCGACATCTTTCCGCAATTTGGCTTACATAGTTCTAGATTTGGATGTAGCTGCCATGTAGATCGATCTCTCGATTTACGGTCTTGGATCCATAAAAGGCGCATTTATTGTCCAATTGCGCCGAAATTTGGAACAGGGCCTTCAACATCCTTCTTCAATATGGCTCAGATCACTCCAGATTTGGATATAGTTGTCATGTAGACCGCTTTCTCGATTCAAGATTTTGGGCCCATAAAAAATGCATTTATTGTCCGTTTTCTCCGAAATTTGGGACAGTGACTTATGTTAGGTTTTTCGACATCCGTGTCGTATATGGTTCAAATCGGTCTATATTTGGATATAGCTACCAAAAAGACCAATATATTGTTCTACAAAATTGAACAATGACTTCACTTATTAGACCACTCAATGTACGTGCCGATTTTTTTCCAAATCGGACCATATTTCTATAAAGCTGCAATGGGGGCATTAATTATGAATTTTTCACCGAATTATGACGAAATGTGGTTTACATATATACCAGAGGAGGTGGGTATCCAAAGTTTGGCCCTGCCTAACTTAATGCCTTTTTACTGGTTTTCTTTTAAAAACTATGTAAGCACGATGCAAATCTGAAGTAATTTGGACATAGCTGTACTGAAAGTCGTTTGTTTAGACTTCTTGAGTTTGACACTTTTTTGCAAAAATTCGATACGGTATTAGACCCCTGACATGCATTCCAAATCCGTTCTAAATCGGAACATATCTCAATATATGTACTATTTAACCTATGTCCTATTTGATCACATAAATGAAGTATTTTCTTTTATATAATTTCACTAAAAAAATTTTTTAAAGGTGTATAGATGTTCTTCCAAATTAATCTGGCAACCCTGGCACCATCCCACTATGTCCCCCTTATCAAAAAAAGTTAATATTTACCTATAATGCAATTGTACCTCCTCTCTCATATTGAATTTACTTCACAATGTAGACACTTCTCTCAAATCAGTCCAAATTTCAATAGATTGTACAAATATGGAATTTTATTATAAACCAATGGTAGAAAATAATGATATATTGTTTGTATATAGCTTAAATTTAAATTTTTTCTTTACTTACTTTACTGCAATTTATGGAAATGTTATGGCGATGTTATTTTCCCCCCATATTTACCATAACTTTAGCTAAACAATTTTGCTAAGCTAAGACACAAATAATTCACATACACGGTGGATATGTTAAGACTATAGTCTTAGCTATGTGTCGCTAGATGGCATTATTATGTTATAAAATGTCTGTAGTTTAACAGAAACTTGTAATGTTATAATCATTAAACTAGGCTACACTTATATTAAGGGTTGCATTTAGACTAAATGACTGTTACTTTAAAAATAAATCTAAAATGAATGCTGCCTAATGATAACGATGGGGATGAACTCTTCCACGACTGCGATGGTGACCGTGGCCATGGCGATGCTCATGTTGATGATTACTATGTTGATGTTCTAAATGATGATTGTGGTCATGCTTCTCACTGTGACGATGTTCTCGAGGTGCTAACAAATCGTCATCGAGAGTGTCAGACCGCGGCATGTTATGCTTGTGGGCACTATGACTACGGCTGTGGCTGTGATTATGACCATGCCCATGTCCGCTGCCTAAGTGACCATGGCAATGATTCGTTGTGGAAGGCAATTCTAAGGGTGTGGGCGATATTGCATAGCGAGGCGGGCGACAGTGTGTGGATGGAGGTATGGGATCATCAAAACGGGGGCAAGCATGATCACCCACCGGAGAAGCAGTCTCATAACGCTTTGACAGCAGTGTGAATTCCTGATGCGCCGAGCACAGAGCTTGCAGGCGTTGCAACAGATCAGTTTCAGGCAAATCGCGCAAATGCAGAGTGCGTGCCACCGAAGTGCGGAAATTTTGCAAATGCGAAAGTCGATGATTGGCATCGGTGAGTTGAGTTTGTATGTGCTGCAAATCGTCACGAAGCGACTGTGTAGAAAGAGCAAAACAAGTGCGGTGTGGGAAAAAAATGTAAAGAAAGCAAAAGTGAGGTAAAAATTGAGTCAGAGCTTAGTAATAAAATAAACTCACATTGATTAAAGTCTCATCACGACAACGGCGATTTTGATTAGACTCCTCTGTGGACTCCAGGCGTTCCTTCAGCGAACTTACTTGGGCCATTAGCCGTGTCTTCTCCTCCTCCAAGTCACACAATTGGCTGGTGAGATCATCAATTTTGCGAGCCCTTTCCAAGGCAGTTATTTTATATTCAGCAGCTTCGGCCAATTGAGCCTTCATTTCGGCAATCTGAGAACGGGCATCGGCCAGTTGAGCTGTCAGCTTGTCCACCATTTTGCTGGCCTTTTTGGCACGACACACAGCATCATCGCGTTCACCCTGCAGCACACATTTGCCGCGAGCTCCATCTTCTATAATGGCTAATTTTCGTTTCAATAACTCCAAATGTAGATCACGACGCTGAACTTGTTCCTTGAGAATGCGCACCTTGCGTTGTAGGTTATATAGGGTGCTTGTGCTCTCCTTGAGTGGTAGGTCATGGCAGGAGCGCTCGCGTCGCAGTTTGCTACCATGCACGTGGTGATAATGGTCACAGCAACTCTGAGAAAGGGAAGATGGCAGATGTAGAAGCAAGTTTAAAATTAGTTTAGAGAGGGGATCGATTTCTATCCAAAAGGTTTAAAGTTGTACCGGAATGTGCTTGAGGTGCAATACAAGGAAGATTATTGAATCACAATGAAAGTCAAAAACAAGGCGAGAGGGTTTAATCGCTGGAATTGCGCGGTAGGCTGTGAGCAGACGAAAAGGTTTTGTGGTGAACGATCGAAACGAAATATTTGCGACCTGATGTCTGTGGAGAAGCAGTAGTATGAAAAAGTGCATTGAAGGACCTTCATCAAGAAGAGGAGGTGGAGAGGTCTCACTGTTATACTTTCACAATCAATGAGCAATTTTAAACTGAGCTGTAGGCTCTTGGTTCGGGTCATGTGACATTGAGGTTTTTGGAGTGATGCAAAGTCTTGATATTGACTTTGAGAGTTCTCAAATCATTGAAAGTAAATGCCAAGGGACGGGATGGCTATTAGCGCTACAAGGAATGGATCTGTGAGCTCCTATTTGTGGTGTTCGTCGTCATAACGAGAATCTCAGCTGGGAGCTACCGGACAGATAGTGGGATGCCTCGTATACGGAGTCAAAATTGAGTGTAACTCATCAGACGAGATAATGCCAGCAAAAAGGAAGTATTTCGATATATAAAAACAAGTAAAAAGGCGTTAAGTTCGACCGCGCCGAACTTTGGATACCCACCACCTCGGGTATATATGTAAACCGCCTTTCATCAAAATTCGGTGAAAAATTTATAACTTATGTCCCATATCAGTTATATTAAAATATGTTCCGATTTGGACCAAATACTAAGTACAGTAGATATATCTAATAATAAACCGATCTGAACCATGTACGACACGTATGTCGAAAAGCCTAACATAAGACTTTGTCAAATTTCAGTGATATCGGATTATAAATGCGAATTTTATGGGGCCAAGACTTTAAATCGAGATATCGGTCTACATGGCAGCTATATCCAAATCTGGACCGATTTGGGTCAAGTTGCATAAAAATGGCGAAGAGCCTAACTTAAAGCACTGTCCCAAATTTCGCGGAAATCGGACAATAAATGCCTCTTTTATGGGCCCGAAACCTTAAATCGAGAGATCGGTCTATATGGCAGCTATATTCAAATCTAGACCGATCTGGGCAAAATTGAAGAAGGACGTCGAAGAGCCTAACTAAACTTACTGTCTCAAATTTCAGCGACATCAGACAATAAATGCGTCTTTTATGGCCCCAAAACCTAAAACCTAGATATCGGTCTATATGGCAGCTATATCCAAATCTGGACCGATCTGGGCCAAATTGACGAAGGATATCGATGGGCCTAACACAATTCACTGTCCCGAATTTCAGCGAAAACGGATAATAAATGTGGCTTTTATGGGCCTTAGACCCTAAATCGGAGGATCGGTCTATATGGCAGCTATATCCAAATCTAAACCGATCTGGGCCAAATTGACGAAGGATGTCGAAGGGCCTAACACAACTCACTGTCTCAAAATTTCAGCAAAATCGGATAATAAATGTGGCTTTTTTGGGCCTAAGACCCTAAATCGGCGGATCGGTCTATATGGGGGCTATATCAAGATATAGTCCGATATAGCCCATCTTCGAACTTAACCTGCTTATGGACAAAAAAAGAATCTGTGCAAAATTTCAGCTCAATATCTCTATTTTTAAAGACTGTAGCGTGATTTAAACAGACAGTCGGACAGTCGGTCAGGCGGACAGTCGGACAGACGGACGGACATGTCTAGATCGTCTTAGATTTTTACGCTGATCAAGAATATATATACTTTATAGGGTCGGAAATGGATATTTCGATGTGTTGCAAACGGAATGACAAAATGAATATACCCCCATCCTTCGGTGGTGGGTATAAAAAGATTCGTCAATGTCAAAAGACATTGGAATTGCAGTCCTTCATCGACAAGGGCTGCCGCCTCAGTGTACAATGCACAGCTACAATTATTCGAATCCGAGTGATTGTCTTCCGCCTTCGCCGAGATTTTTTTCGACATCGACAAACAGGCTATTGTCGGTCATTTTGAAGTACAGGTGGCTGACCAGTGGAAACTCTTGCTGAGCAGACTTCACTATGGTATTCGAAAAAAGTTTTCATAATTGAGAGAATTTTGCACAAAATTCAGAATTCTTGAATAAAAAATCAACTTCTGCTGCCATCAGGAGTGCATTAACAGCAGCTGGGGCGGCTTTGACTACACGTACCCAAATTTTTCTACGATCTGGAGGACCTGTTGGGTCGCCTCAGCTTCTTTACAATAGGGGACATTTATTTACAGAAACCAGGTCAGGGTCAGGGTTCCGATTTTTTGCGACTTTTGCATTAGCTTCATCATCTGTGTCCATCAGAGTTTCATCCCTACTAGAAACGTTTGATCATATTATGATGATTTTCCATTAGAGTGGTGAAAAGAGCAGTGACACTCACTTCCTAAGCTGTTGTAGAAGTATTCTCTGAATTTCCAGCTTTACTTAAACACCACCATTTACCTTAACCTAAATAGGGTTCCACTCACACAGAGCTTGTGGGGTGCCATCATGGCTCCTTTCTCTCCTTTAGCGATGGAATCATATTTTAAGAGGTTTTCCATTTCCAGCAATCCGCCAGACTTCAGCGATGTTGATGAAGCATATTTTGAATTTCCCGATTTACCCGCACATACCTGAACATTATCCAAAACAAGTGAAAGTTCGGCAGGGCCGAATCTTATATACCCTCCACCATGGATCGCATTTGTCGAGTTCTTTTCCCGGCATCTCTTCTAAGGAAAAAAAGGATATAAGAATAGATTTGCTCTGCTATTAGAGCGATATCAAGATATGGTCCGGTTTGGACCACAATTAAATTATATTGGGTTGCCCAAAAAGTAATTGCGGATTTTTCATATAGTCGGCGTTAAAAAATTTTTTCACAGCTTGTAACTCTGTAATTGCATTCTTTCTTCTGTCAGTTATCAGCTGTTACTTTTAGCTTGCTTTAGAAAAAAAGTGTAAAAAAAGTATATTTGATTAAAGTTCATTCTAAGTTTTATTAAAAATGCATTTACTTTCTTTAAAAAATCCGCAATTACTTTTTGGGCAACCCAATATGTTGGAGACCTGTGCAAAATGTCAGCCAATTCGAATAAGAATTGCGCCCTTTGGGGGCTCAAGAAGTAAAATAGATTTATATGGGAGCTGAATCGGGCTATAGACCGACTCAGACCATAATAAACACGCATGTTGATGGTCATGAGAGGATCCGTCGTACAAAATTTCAGGCAAATCGGATAATAATGGCGACCTCTAGAGGCTCAAGAAGTCAAAATCCCAGATCGGTTTATATGGCAGCTATATCGGATTATGAACCGATTTGAACCTTATTTTACACATTTGTTGAAAGTAAGAATAAAATACGTCATGCGAAATTTCAGCCAAATCAGATAGGAATTGCGCCCTCTAGAAGCTCAAGAAGTCAAGACCCAAGATCTCTTTATATGACAGCTATATCAGGTTATGAACCGATTTAAACCATACTCAGCACAGTTGTTGGATATCATAACAAAATACTTCGTGCAAAAATTCATTCAAATCGGATAAGAATTGCGCCCTTTAGAGGCTTAAGAAGTCAAGACCCAAGATCGGTTTATATGGCAGCTACATTAAAACATGGACCGATATGGCCCATTTACAATACCAACCAACCTAGACTAATAAGAAGTATTTGTGTAAAATTTCAAGCGGCTAGCTTTTCTCCTTCGGAAGTTAGCGTGCTTCGACAGACAGACGGACGGACAGACATGGCTAGTTCGACATAAAATGTCGGTACGATGGGGGTCTCAGGCGAATATTTCGAGTAGTTACAAACAGAATGACGAAATTAGTATACCCCCCATCCTATGGTGGAGGGTATAAAAATTACCAAAACTAGTCGGATCCCATTTCGGAATATTTCTCTCCTGTTCGAGGAAAAAAAAATTAATTTTCTCATCAAACAAGCAGGGGATGTCCCCTATATATGCAGTGCATAGCGTTGGAGTTATCCGTTTTAAGAAATTTGGCAGATTTTGTTATGTGAATGATGGTTCCTCCGTCAAGTACTTAATATCGGCTTAGAAGTCTCTTCACCCCCTCACACCACCGCTATTATACATCTTTGGCCCCACCTTATTCAATACGTAGGGTACAAGTACGTTAGACTAATTGGGGAATTTGGGACAGCAGTAGTGAATTTGAGTGAATTACGCTAACGTCGCAACATCGTTGCCTATTTTTTGGGTTTTAGGTTCATAGAAACAATTTTTAACATATCTCCTTATAACTTACCTTATCAGCACTACCTATCAGAGGCAAATGATGGTGATGCCCATGTAAATTGTGATGGTGCTCATGAGTCAAACGATCCACCCTTTCCAATAGACTATCGGCCATGATGTTGGTATCATTACCCAAGGCTGGTGGTGCCGTACACTCACTAAAGTGTAAAACTTTTGCCAAGCGCTGTAGAAATTCCGAGAGTCCCAGATGATCATTGCGCAGAGTATGTATTTCAGCGTGACATTTCTCCAAACGCTCTTCCAGTTCACATTTCTGGGCTTCTTCGTCTCGTAGACGACACTGAGTGGTCTCCTCGGTTTCTCTAAGTTTGTTGTGCTCACAGGAAACTTGTTCCCGCAGGGTATGGATTTGCTGAAGAACAAAGGAAGTAAAAGGTGAAACACATCGATTTTTTTGGGAGGGCATGAAATTTTCTACTGTGTGCTGTTTTTTTAATGACTTTACTTACCGCATGCATTGCCTTATTATCATTTATCAACTCTCTCAGCTTATCCTTGATCAAAGTCTCGCATGGTTCCGGTATAGTGAGCGTATTGGCCAAACATCTTAGGAATGTCAGACGATCGTTTTGCACACGATCTAAGTTACTCTGTAAACGATGACATCTTGATTCGAACCCTCTCAGCTCCTCCTTAAGTTTTTCCGCATTAATCTCCGACTCTGTTAAACGATCACGATTCACATGCAAATCCCTCTCATATTGACGACAACGAGCCTCCAATTCATGCTCATGGTTTGTGGTGCTATCCAACTGGGCAGTCAAACGTTGCTTTTCAATGTTGGCCAAGGACTTGAGATTCGTGAGTTCATTTTCACAACTACTCAAGGCATCACAGGTGGAGGATAGCTTAGCTTTGGTTCTCTGCAAGTCGGTCATCAGTTCCTCGGTACGGGCAAAGACACAGTCGGTTGTTAGTTGAGCACTGTCACAGGATTCCATACCCATGCAATTGCTCAAACGCTTGAGGAAGTCACATAATTGAGCTCGTGCCAGTTCCTTTTGGGATTCTTCATTGGCCAAGTGGGTCTCCAAATGTTGAATTTTACCCAGCAACTCTTTGCAGCGCTCATCGGCTGTACGCTTTTCGCGTTGTATTGTCTGTATGGTAGAGTCACATCGTTGTTGCACCGATTCTTCACGATTTTCTGCAGCATGCAAACGACTTTGGAGAGAGGATATCAAAGCGGTTTGGCGAGCCGCTTGAGCACGAAGATTTTCGCACTCGGATTCACGACTGCACAAGGCAGCCTTGACATCAGAGAGCTAGAGCAGAGAGATAGTAGATGTTTAAAAGTTGTGCCCTCTAGAACTATTTTGGTTGGCTGGACTTACATCTGTGGTTAATCGCTCCTTTTTGTATGTCAATGCTGCTAATTCACTTCGTAAGGTCGTCACTAGGTCAACGCTATGGTGATGATGTTCGGACAATGTCATACCAGTCGAAACGGTGCCACATCCATTGTCCAACTGTGTAAAAACAATAAAGACAGAGAGTTATTATTAATCCTTGGGGAAGTAAGGTTTTTTTTGATCATGTACCGAAGAATCAGTCAGGTTCAATTCTTAGCGAAATATGCTCACGTCCTCGTACCTGATCCTGCAGGCATTTGAGGAAGCACAAGACATAAGTTTTGCACTATTGCGTGCGCATTATAAAAATTTGCTTTTATTGGTGGAAATATGCTGTAAGATATAAGGACTATTCTTTTGTCTTTAGGGAAGATGCATCTACACGCAAAAAAAAACACGTTTGGAACATTTTTACGACAAACAAAATACTTTTGTTACAAAGTTTTTATTTTATTGTAACCGTAAAACGTTTCACTTCAACATACCAAACGCTTACCATAAACGTTGATCCAACACTTAGACCAGTAACGGGTGGATCGAGTCAGAGACTGGATAAACCATATGCTAAGGACAGATGGATAAATGGTGGGTCCCATGACTTAAATATGAGGGGAAAAGTGGCACAAGGCACGGCACAGGGGGCATTTTATCGTCTCTCCTATGGGTGACCACCATAAATAACCTATTAGGAATGCTGACTGAGGAGGGATTTGAAACCGTCTGCTATGCAGACGTATTACATCGTCTTCTGCTTCTAAGAGGTAATAGATTGGGTTGCCCAAAAAGTAATTGCGGATTTTTCATATAGTCGGCGTTGACAATTTTTTTCACAGCTTGTGGCTCTGTAATTGCATTCTTTCTTCTGTCAGTTATCAGCTGTTACTTTTAGCTTGCTTTAGAAAAAAAGTGTAAAAAAAGTATATTTGATTAAAGTTCATTCTAAGTTTTATTAAAAATGCATTTACTTTCTTTTAAAAAATCCGCAATTACTTTTTGGGCAACCCAATATGAATCAGCCATGCAGAAAGATCTAAAGTGTCTTGCAGATGGCATACGACGGAGCTTGACCCAGGGGTCTCAATGATACTGAAATCTGCCTGTTCATGAGAAAGACGAAGGTGGGCCAATTTGACGCACCACTTTTCCTCAATACAACGATTCCGATATCCGACAAGGTCAAAGACTTAGAAGCAATTTGGGACAGGAAACTTAATTGGAAGCGTCACATTCAAGAACGTACTGAGAAGGCTCACAGATGTTGGGCACTATGTAGACGGGCAGTAGGCTCGAAATGGGGCTTGAAGACGAGGATAGTCTACTGGCTCTACAGGATCATAATAAGACTAATACTCACTTACGCTTCAGAAGTTTGGTGGATTGCGATGGAGAAGTGCAACGTAAGGATAATACAAAAAGTTTAGAGAACATTTTGTCTTGGTATAGGAAAAGCGAGGCTAGAAACTATTTAAGATATCCGACCCATTGAAAAACAGATTAAGTGTGAGTCAGCCACTGTGGCTATTAGACTTAAGGACACGGGAGAATAGAATAGATAGACGCCTTGATCATACCGCGATGATGCGAGACGGTATGACCTGCACCTATAGGTCATACCATCGCGGTATGATCAAGGCGTCATAGGAAACCCGGATGGATTAGAAAAGATTTCCCACTAGATACCTGAGATGACATTTGGGTTCGAGAGCGAGACACAGCTGCCAGAGGCACAGTCTTGGATTGATGGAACTCTGGTATTGCCATCTGGGAAATCATGCTAGACAGATGGATCACAGCAAGATAACAGAGTGGGCTTAGGGATCTACATTGAGTACCCAGGGACTGAGATCTATTTTTGGCTGCCTGACCACAATACGATCCTGCAGGCGGAGATTCACGGAATACGTGAGGTTTTGTGGTGTTTATGCGAGGACGTCAAGTGTGATATTTACGGACAGTAAACTGGCTCTCAGGGCAATAAAAACCAAAACGGTAAGGTTACTAACAGTCTTGAATTGTAAGAAGGAGATTAACGCCTTCTCTGAGGATGTCACAGTCCACATCGTTTGGATGCCGGGTCATAGCGGAGTAAGGGGGAATGAAAGAGCAGATGATTTGGCAGTGAAGGCCAGCGGACTGCCGTCAATAAACATAGTTAACCCGAAGCCTTTCGGGTCGACGCAGTCCCAGTTATGAATGTGGTCGACGAACTAGCGAAATGGTCGGTAGGACGCCGAAAATCATTTGTTGTAAAACCGGAAACTCTTTAATGACAAAAGTGTTTAGAAAGCCGCAAACGATTATTCGTTTAAGAGATCAATAATTATTCCCTTGTGTCTCTCCTACTAGAGAGAAGTGTAAGTATTTTTAGAGTATAGACAAGAAATTGGCAAAAAATACCTGCATTATTCCACATTACTGTGTAATTTCACAGGAAAATAATCCCCAGCAAGCCCATGGGCTTGCAAATAATTGCAATTGTGTGCTCCTCACTGGCATAGACACATTATCACACACAAATTTTTTTCCTTAACTTGACTAAGCAAATAGCAGTCAGTATGTTGTGCAGCTCGCTCGAGTGCGGATGGTTAATTCGGAAATTAGGTTAGGTATAAGTGGCAGCCCGCCATCAGACTCACTTAGAAGTTTTCGTCCACTGTGATATCACAGGAACAGTAGAAGACGTCTTCTAATGGGTGATTTTTTAGCTATTATCTATTTGGCAACACTGGTTTAAACAGCTGACACACGTTTGGTGATTTGCTTTACTGTCAAACATCTTCAGTTTGGTCTATAATTAAAGCATGAATCGTCTTACAAACCAACAACGCTTGCAAATTATTGAATTTTATTATCAAAACGCATGCTCTGTTAAGAATGTTCCACGCGCGCCATTTCTTCTTCAGCAGCGAAGCTCATTTTTGGCACAATGAGTACGTAAGTAAGCAGAATTATCGATTTTGGAGTGAAGATCAGCCAGAAGCATTGCAAGGTAACAATGCATCCAGAAAAAGTCATAGTTTGCTGCAGTTTATGGGCTGGTGGCATCATTGGACCATACTTCTTCAAAGATGATGTGAATCTTAACGTAACTGTGAATCGTGAGCGTTACCGTGAGATGATATCCAATTTTTTTTGGTCCCAAAATGCAAAAGCTTGACCTGAAAGTTGACCATGGGATTCAACAAGATGGTGCCACATGCCACATAGCATGCGTAACAATGGACTTATTGAAAAACGAGTTCGGTGAACATTTTATTTTATCACGTTCAGGACCGGTCAATTGACCGCCTAGATCGTGCGATTTTACGCCTTTAGACTAATTTTTGTGAGGCTTTGTTAAAGCTCATGTCTAAACAGACAAGCCCGCTTCAAATGACGCATTGGAAGACAACATTTATTCGTGAAATACCGGGCGAAATGTTGGAAAGAGCATGCCAAAAATGGACAAAGCGGATGAACCATTTGAGGAGCAGTCGATATCAACATTTGCATGAAATAATCTTCAAACATTGAATTACTATCGATTCAAATAAAGATTTCATGAATTATTCTGAATTTTATGTTTTTTTTTAACTTTCCTATTGCTCTCAAAAAATCACCCTTTACCTGAGGTTTAAAAAAAAACACATTGTATTGTAATTACTGAAATACATTATTAATAAGGTTTGTTGATTCTTAAAAGTAAATCCCGGGCGACTACTTATTGATTTCAGACATCTGATGGTCTACCCCGTTAGAAGAGTATTTCTTGAATACCAAAACGAGAAAAAATCTCCAAATTTTTTCTTCACTGTATATGACATTTCCACAACGTTAAAGATTCTTATCACATAAAGAAACTGGAGTAGTATTCGTACTATAGCAGATTTTTTTTATACCCTACACCACTACTGTGGTACAGGGTATTTTAACTTAGTGAATTTGTTTGAAACACCCAAAAGGAAGAGAGATAGACCCATTGATAAGTATACCGATCGACTCAGAATAACTTTTTGATTCGACTTTGCTATGTCCGTCTGTCTGTCTGCCCGTCCGTCTGGCTGTCTGTCCGTCCGTTCGTCTGTCTGTCCATGTTAATTTGTGTACACAGTACAGGTCGCAGTTTTCATCCGATCGTCTTCAAATTTGGTACAGGCATGTTTTTCGATCTAGAGACGAAGCCTATTGAAATTGGAAAAAGTCGGTTCAGATTTAGATATAGTTCCCATATATTGGGTTGCCCAAAAAGTAATTGCGGATTTTTTAAAAGAAAGTAAATGCATTTTTAATAAAACTTAGAATGAACTTTAATCAAAAATACTTTTTTTACACTTTTTTCTAAAGCAAGCTAAAAGTAACAGCTGATAACTGACAGAAGAAAGAATGCAATTACAGAGTCACAAGCTGTGAAAAATTTTGTCAACGCCGACTATATGAAAAATCCGCAATTACTTTTTGGGCAACCCAATATATGTTCGTCCGATTTTCAGTAATAATGCAATAAAATTGTCATATGTTAACCCATTCTTTCGAAGTTTGGTAGGGAGGATTTCCTCTTGACTCTCGACATTACTGGTGAATTTCATAGAAATCGGTTCAGATTTAGATATAGCTCTCACATATTTATATCGCCCGATTTTCACTCCTACAGCCACTACAAGCGCATTTATTGACCCAACCTCCCAAAACTTCGTACAACGCCTTTCTCAATGACTGTCACAGTATCCGAGAAGTTTGCTTGAAATCGGTTCAGATTTGGATATAGCTCCCACATATATGGTCGTTCGATTTTCAGTAATAATGCAATAAAATGGTCATTTGATAACCGATTCTCTCGAAATTTGGGAGAAAGGTTTTCTTCTTGACTCTCGACATTAAAAGTGAATTTCATGGAAATCGGCTCAGATTTAGCTATAGTGGTCATATATGTATATCGCCCGATTTTAACTTATTGAGTCACATAAAGCGTATTAATTGACCCATTTTGGCAAAATTTTGCAAATCGCTTTCTTCGACGACTGTCACAGGTGTAGGGTATTATACAGTCGGCACCGCCCGACTTTTGCCCTTCCTTACTGGTTTTTTTATACCCTCTACCATAGAATGGGGGTATACTAATATCGTCATTATGTTTGTAACACTTCGAAATATGCGTCTGAGACTCCATATATTCCTGATCGTCATTTTAAGTCGATCTAGCCTTGTGCGTCCGTCCGTCCGTCTGTCCGTCCATCCGTCCGTCTGTCCGTCCGTCCGTCTATCTATCGAAAGCACGCTAACTTTCGAAGGAGTAAAGCTAGCCGCTTGAAATTTTGCACAAATACTTTTTGTTAGCGTAGGTCGACTGGTATTGTAAATGGGCCAAATCGGTCCATGTTTTGAGATAGCTGCCATATAAACCGATCTTGGGTCTTGACTTCTTGACCCTCTAGAGGGCGCAATTCTCGTCCGATTTTATTGAAATTTTGCATGTAGTGTTTTGGTAGCACTTCCAACAGCTACGCTAAGTATGGTTTCCATCGGTCCATGTTTTGATATAGCTGCCATATAAACCGATCTTGGGACTTGACTTCTTGAGCCTCTAGAGGGCGCAATTCTCGTCCGATTTTATTGAAATTTTGCATGTAGTGTTTTGGTAGCACTTCCAACAACTACGCTAAGTATGGTTTACATCGGTCCATGTTTTGATATAGCTGCCATATAAACTGATCTGGGGTCTTGACTTCTTGAACCTCTAGAAGGCGCAATTCTTATCCGATTTTATTGAAATTTTGCACGTAGTGTTTTGGTAGCACTTCCAACAACTACGCTAAGTATTGTTTCCAGCGGTCCATGTTTTGATATAGCTGCCATATAAACCGATCTTGGGTCTTGACTTCTTGAGCCTCTAGAGGGCGCAATTCTCGTCCGATTTTATTGAAATTTTGCACGTAGTGTTTTGGTATTACTCTCAACAACTACGCTAAGCATGTTTTTAATTGGTCCATTTTTGATATAGCTGCGCTATAAACAGATCTTGGGTCTTGACTTCTTGAGCCTCTAGAGGGCGCAATTCTCATCCGATTTTGCTGAAATTTTTGATATTTTGCATGAGGTGTTTTGTTATGACTTCCAATAACCGTGCTAAGTATGGCGTAAATCGATCTGGGATTTTGACTTCTTGAACCTCTATTTTTTTTTAATTTGATACTGATTTTGTCTAATTTTGAAAAATTCTGCAGCGTTTTGCATTAGTAATAAATCCAAAAAATTGGTTTTCAACTATTTTCTTCACTTTACCAAATGGTGGTGATGATGATGTGGCGATAATCCTTTCATGGGTTCATGTTGCAGATGTAGATGATGGTTATGGTCCTTGTCGAAAGGCATTGTCGCAAAATATAAAACGTTTTTTTTTTCTCAATTAAAGAAGATACCGAAAAAGTTCAAATGTCCACCACTAGTACCGGAACCAAAATTTAATAACGAACACAATCTAATCCTTTAACGGCCATCAACGAAATTGAACTGAACAATTGCCAGGCAGGCAATCAGACATTAGCCTCAAAAAAAAAAAAAAAAAAAAGAGACCCGACGACCATCTATCGATGATAGTTTGTTGGAAACTATGGCACTGAAGTTGCATAGAGTTCTCTTGGGTCCCTCAGCCATTCAACCAAACAAATCGCCAAACATAGGCTGTTGGAACACAACGCCTCTTCGCACAAGGAAGAAAGAAGCAGGAGATGGAGGTGAAGTGAAATGAAGCAAAGGCATAAAAATCACATAAAATTAACTTTCGGAATTTACGAATACATATCAACTCGATTATGTTGTTTTTGCATTCAATGTTGGCATGTTGCCCCCATGATTGTTTGTGAATCCTTGGATTCTTTATGCCCCATACCTCCATAGGTTGGTTGTAAAGTTATGTTGTGTTGGTGCTTAGATGACAGACATTCGCAGGCCAAATTGTAGTTGGCGTCGCCAAATAAAGCTTCGTGTTGATATGCATAAATGCTAATATGACAAAAACACACACAGAATCGAATAGTCCTTTATGAAAGTTGGAAAGATGGGGGGGGGGGGGGGGGGCTTTAGAAATTGAGCTCAATGGCAACGCTTTTTTTAGGCCTTTTGTTTATTGCACTGTCTATTATTTGGGTCATTCACTTGGTAGCGAAAACAAAAATCACAAACACCACGAAATCGACGAAATCGACGACAAGCAACAGAAACATCAACAAATAACACAAAACGAGAAACGAGAAACTACAACACGGCATCAAGGATATGCATGTAAAGGATATGCCGGTATGCATGTATAAAGTTTATTTGAAACTTGATAAATGTGTAAACTATGGAAAAAGTAAATACTTGTATGCTGATTACAGGAAAAGAGTTTATGAATTTTCTGGTACAACAATGTTGGGAAATGTCCATGTTTGGTTAGGGGGGGTGCTATAGATTGCATAAAGGGTTTGTATTCAATAACTCATTTATGGGAGTTCATAAACAAAGTTGTTAAAATGCATGCTACTTTTAGCATAAAACTATGAAGAAATTTAAGCCTAAGGCATATTTGATGATGTATTGGGTTGCCCAAAAAGTAATTGCGGATTTTTCATATAGTCGGCGTTGACAAATTTTTTTACTTTTAGCTTGCTTTAGAAAAAAAGTGTAAAAAAAGTATATTTGATTAAAGTTCATTCTAAGTTTTATTAAAAATGCATTTACTTTCTTTTAAAAAATCCGCAATTACTTTTTGGGCAACCCAATATGATTTGAAAGAAAACTTCTATGAATCATTTTATGTTATGTAGTCGAAAGCTTCAGTAAGACATCCTTTAGTCAAACCGCATATAAATAACAGGATCGGTAGAAGATCAATGGAAAGTTCATAACTTTCACAATTATATGTTCGTCACTCTGTTTGTCGATACAGGATAACTGTGTGCATTGCACAGCCTGAAACATCGGGCTTCGACTTGTGTGGTTTTCAGAGTCATCACGGGTTCCGCATAATGGAAGGCTTCATATTTATGCGGAGTATCTGCAAATGCAGCAGTGAGCAATCAGCGGTTTCGAGAGGAGAGTCTCCGTGAGAGGTCGCTCGGCACCGGCACTTCAATAAATACTGAGTGCCAATGATACTCGAAAAGACAAGGCGAGTCATTTGAGCCTTTAAATAACCATTGGCCAACATCAACAACTATTCCCAGGTTAGGGACGGCTGGATGCGGGCGTCGGATCTTGAAGCAACATCAAGAGATACATATGCAATCCCATATAACCCATGCGGCTGGGACGCTGGGCCAAGTATCACAACGACGCCAAATGTTACTCACTCTACTATAGCTGCCATGACACGAAGCATGAATTTGGCTTTGTATTCGAAGTTTGTCGGAGACTGAAACATCTTCCAGGTTTTCTCCGTTGGATGAGAGCCTAGCCACAATCCGCATTGAGTCTAAATTCTTCAATATCAGTGAGGAAAGTTGTTTGTCAACTTTCTCTGTAGTGAAAACTTTACCTGGCAGAAAGCGGCAGGGCACTTACATTTACCAAAAGGTGTGCAGAGACGCGCAGATTTCAGAGTATGGAAATCTACTACGAATCCTAACAACCAATGTAAAAGGCAAAAAAAAAAAATTTTAGGAATGAGCTGTTTTTGTCACCTTGGGGGCTCAATAAGTAAAATAGAGAGATCGATTTATATGGGAGCTGTATCAGGCTATAGACCGATTCTAACCATTATAAATACGTATGTTGATGGACATGAGAGGATCCGTCATACAAAATTTCAGGCAAATCGGATAATAATTGCGACCTCTAGAGGCTCAAGAAGTCGAGATCCCAGATCGGTTTATATGGCAGCTATATCAGGTTATGAACCGACTTGAACCTTATTTAACACAGTTGTTGAAAGTAACAATAAAATACGTCATGCAAAATTTCAGCCAAATCGGATAGGAATTGCGCCCTCTAGAAGCTCAAGAAGTCAAGTCCCCAGATCTGTTTATATGACAGCTATATCAGGTTATGAACCGATTTGAACCATACTTGGCACAATTGTTGGATATCATAACAAAATACTTCGTGCAAAATTCATTCCAAGAATTGCGCCATGTAGAGGCTCAAGAAATCAAGACACAAGATCGGTTTAAATGACAGCTATATCTGAACCGATTTGAACCATACTTGGCAAAGTTATTGGATATCATAGGCTCAAGAAGACCCAAGATCGGTTTATATAACAGCTATATCAAAACATGGACCGATTTAAACCATACTTAGCGCAGTTGTTGGAAGTGATACCGGATAATCGGACCAGAATTGCGCCCTGTAGAGACTCAAGAAGTCAAGACCCAAGTTCGGTTTATTTGACAGCTATTACAAAACATGGACCGATATGGCCCATTTACAATTCCAACCGACCTACACTAATAAGAAGTATTTGTGTTAGCGTGCTTTCGACAGACAGACGGACCATTTGGCAACAGCTATGCTCCGCTTCGAATCCCTCCGCTGGGCTACTTTTTGGCACACACCGAGCAGCCAATTGACTGTTGACTAGTTCTCTCCCGTGGAGAGTGTACGTGTTCCGCCTTTGTTTTGTCTCACATAGAGAGACACATCCCGGAGAGCCTTTTCCATACATTTCCGGATCCTGGTTCAGTTCGGTTTGCCAGAACCGCATACATCATTGGTCGGTGCGGTGTAACCAGTGCATGGAGTAGGTGCATTTCCGATCTTGCACTGGCCTTACGTCACTAGGGAGTATAGTCGAACTGAATATATTACAAGGTGCTGTGCAAACATAGACAGCAGTGGGTCAAAAGCGTCCTCATTTTCGCCTTCTGCGTCCTCGTCGTCAGACTATGTGACCCCCCGATCTATCCCGTGCGGCAATTTTCTCCACAACAGCATCCCAGCCTCAATATTGCCAGGTCAGTGCCGGGAAGTGTATATTCTTTACAATTGTATTGCTATGGTCTCCGAGCAAGATCGACTAGATAGTAGATTTTATGAGTCGGAAGAACATATTGGTTGCTGCGATCCAGGAGACAATGCTGACCAACACCTGCAGCCTACACAGTTGTCACGGATACAATGTGCTACGTAAAAATCACTTAAGGAATGGAGATGAGGGATTGGCTTCCGTCATACACTATTCCGTGCAGTGTAGACCAATCTCGCATGCGCCTGCCACCAGTCGCCCCAACGTGGAGTGCATGGGGATCGCAGTTCAGTTCTGCCGAGATAGAGCTATACAATGTGTACATACCGCCGGTTGGTAGTTGTGACCCAAATGTGCTCGTAGCCGAGAGAAAATTCCGGGACATCATTAACGCAGCAGCCGCTCTCTTTATACCAGCCAGTCGAATACCCCAAGTACGACCCCGTCGCAGGCAGTGATACTTTCAGACGAGAGCAATGGGATTCGTTGCACGGACCCCACTAACCCCAGAATATATGAGCTGAATCTGGAAATAAGCAGGGTAGTCAACGAACATAAGCGGAATTTGTGGCTGGAACAGTTGGAGCAATGTAACTTAGTTACCGCCGAAGGCAAGCTGTGGTCTACTGTTAAGCCACTCTCGAAACCCTGAAGAAAGGATAACAGGTATCTTAGTCACATTTGGCGACGTGGCTGGCCCGAAAATGCGCACGCTTTTTCAAACGTCAATTTATTGAGCTTCCTTTGAGTGGCATACTAAAAGAACCGAAATTCGTCGTATCCGTGGATGCCATCACAATATGCCCTGGACGAGGTTACAAGTGTCATACGCGGTGCCAAGTCATCCAATACGTTGGGCCCCGATGAAATCTCTATACTGTAGCTGAAAAAATCAGAATCTACCTGAAGTCCAGTACCTTACAACTGTCCTCAAACTGTCTTTAAACACTCTTGTAGTGCCAGATGTCTAGAAAATGGGCAGAGAGATCACGTTACTGAAGCCTGGAAGAGTCGCTAGTAGGGGGATTCATACAGATCGATCTCGCTTCTCTCACCAGTAGCCAAGACGCTGAAGGGACAACACCTCGCGAGGCTTGTTGGAAAATTTCCATTCGCCGAGCATCAGCATGGTTTTCGAAGATTGCATAGCACAAAAACTGCTTTGCATCCCATCATCGCATGCACTTGCCGTGGTTCTAATCGGTTTAGGCTATGTGATAGGACGGTCCATGTCCTCATGGCACTGGACCTATCGAAGGCATTCGACTCGGTTAGCCATGGCAGGCAGGCTTGAAATGGTGGGTCACGAATTATCTGTGTGGTCACCCGTCAAAATCGAATCACCGTAGAGCGAAACAGAGAGTTCCCAAAAAACGGGGTGATACCTCCGGCACTGTTAGCCTCTAGCTATCCTCCATTCCACCTTCTACAGGCGACATAGTGATCGTTTCATATGCGGACGATTGTACGATCATGATGTCGTGGTCGTACATTGATGACAACAGGTTATTTGCCGCTTATTTCGCGGCAAGAGACTTGAAGATATCTGCCACCAAACTTTCAGCCACACTATTCACTACAGATACGCGTGAGGTGAGTTATGAGTATCGATCGTTGGAGTATCGATCCGACCATCAAGTGTCTCAAAATACTTGGTGTCACATTTGGCAGCTTTTACAAATTCTCCACATGCCACAGCAATTTGCGAAAAAGTCAAAAGTAGGAACAAGGTCCTCAAGTCACTTGCGGGGGGTGCGGACAAAGAAACCTTGTTGACCACGTACAAATCAATTGGCATGCAGCGCCAGTGTGGTCTCGCCAGTTATGTGACACATAGTGAAATCATATTCAGATCTGTCAGAATGACGAGTTTCGTTGACTACCTCCATCAGTAGACAAAAATGCTACCCGTGCGCATGTAATTTTTTGATTTAGAGCGTGATCAATTCCTTCTGACTAAAACATAAAGATATCAGCTGTTTTTGTTGTCAGTCCCTAAACAACTCTAAATAAAATTTCTTCACACCTTTTTTACAACTTAACCATTTTTTCGCATAAAAAAATTGGATTTGCTCAAAATTTTAGGTTATGTCAGAAGCCTTAAGGTGGCTCAACATGATCTACAGCGTGATGTTCAGCACTTCATGAAGGAACCTCTAGATCAATCAGGTCTAGACAACATTCATGCAGATAGGGTAGCTGATGCGGTGAATAGCTACCGGGTGAATGTGCTCCTTGGAGAATGACCGCCTCCCATGGCACCTGAAGCAATTGACCTTCCCCTTGGCAAACCAGAGTAGTTCTGGCTCAATTACGATCCGGCAGATGCAGCCGTCATAACTCCTATAGAGCAAGGATTAATGTCAATGTGCAGGATGTAGGTCCCGATTGTGACCTGGGACCACATGACACATATCATCTGTTTAACTGCCCAGCCAGATCCATTTGTCTCAGACCCAAATCCCTCTGGACGCTTTCCACATTTCCTGGATCTGGACCTGGATAACTCCCATTTTGTGCCTATAGGGTAGGTGCAGAGTCCGTCCGCCCTGACTTTTGCCTTTCCTTACTGGTTTTAAGATAAATTTTGTCTTTAGAGAAAATTTCTTATTAATTTTGTCCTTAGTATTAAAATTTTGTCTTTTGAGAAAAAAAGACAATGTAAGCTTAGCGTGGCTGTCTATTTTCTTAACACTTCACTTCGACTATTTTCGCCCATTGAGAGGACTCTAGTAGCAGTAAAACCGACTACCCACGCACTGGTTATCCGAACCCTCTACAAACTCGGCTTCCGTGGCGACCTATCTTTAGAGATGATAAGAGAATGTAAGCTTAGCGTGGGTGTCTATTTTCTTAACACTTCACTTCGACTTTTTTCGCCCATTGTGATACCACAGTAGCGACAGACCAGGACTCTAGTAGCAGTCAAACCGTCTACCCCCACACTGGTTATCCGAACCCGTTACAAACTCAGCTTCCGTGGCGACCTATCTTTAGAGATAATTTCTTGAAAATTTTGAGTTTTTAAAAAATAAAAATTTTTTCTTTTGAAAAAAATTGTAAAAAATGTTTTCTTATGAAAAGTTTATTAAAATTTTGTTTTTTTTTTTTTGGAAAATTTCAATAAAACTTTCGTCACAATTTCTATGTAGATAAGCCTACTTTGGGTTAATGTGGGTTTACTCACCCTTCCTTCGAAAAACCTGTGCGTTACCTGTTTCAACCATTTGTATAGGTCCACCAGTACCACTCTTCAATTCGAAGTGAATTCCAATACAGTCTATTCATGTAAGTTAGGCTGTTGCTTAGGTATTGTTGATAAGCAACAAATTGCTTATGAATTGCAAACAACCCAAGAAGACTCGATAAGCCTGCTTGGAAAAAGGAATGTTAAAGGCAACCATTTTCAAATAGACCACAAACCAGACGGACAAACAATGACGTGATTTATAATAAATACCTATTTCCTGGAATACATTTTTCAATCTAAAGAAAAAGGATCCCAAAATTGTCCCTAAAATATGCAAATTTATTGGGAACACACTTTGTTATGCGCCAATACACAACTAAACTAATCGAAAGAAAATCAAAAACTTATTACCTGGAAACACGAGCTAAGAAACACAAACAAACTGCAAAGGACTTACCGGCAAAATAGAAGGCTGATGAGACCTTGAAGGCTCATGACTGGAGGCCAAGGAACCACATAGGATTTCAAATATTCGCCAATCTTCTTCACTGTTACCGTCGGAGGTCATTGCCGCTCGTCAAGTAGAAGTTCAACCTTGATATTGGGACTGCGTTTAGTTTGTTGAAGATATAATCGAAAGCTCAAACTTATTTTGTCTGAGAAATATTTTATGCTGATGATGTAGTGTTTAATGTATTCAAACAAGTTTTTTCTTCAATAAATGATGGTGTATCGATTGTGTGTTGATTTGTTGTTACTGCTGCGTATCGGAAGGATTCCCTGATATGAAGGCAAGGAAATCGTAACCAATACAATAGAGTGTTACTAAGGCAATTGTTGTTAGCAGCCATTGTGAAAATGCGAAACAAGGTGGTATTTTTGTTAAAAAAAATGTTGGTGTTCTGAATAGAGGAAATCCAAAATTTAGCAAAGACCACTTTCAATAGTTGCGTTTAAAGGAATAAAAATTACTGCTAAACTAAAGGGTGATTTGTTAGCTATTATCTTTTTGACAACAATGGTTTAAACAGCTCGCTCAAGTTTCGTGTTTTGTTTCACTGTCCAACATATTTAGTTTGGTCTATAATTTAACCATGAATCGTCTTACAAACGAACAAAGCATGCAAATTATTGAATTTTCTTATCAAAATGCGTGCTCTGTTAAGAAAGTTCATCGAGCTCTTCTCCTTCTTCAGTGACAAAGCTCATTTGTTGCTCAATGGATATGTAAATAAGCAGAATTGTCGATTTTGGAGCGAAGATCAGTTAGAAGTATGCAAGAGCTACTGTCGCACAAAATTTCAGGCAAATCGGATAATAATTGCGACCTCTAGAGGCTCAAGAAGTCAAGATCCCAGATCGGTTTATATGGCAGCTATATCAAGTTATGAACCGATTTTAACCCTATTTGACACAGTTGTTGAAAGAAAATTTCAGCCAAATCGGATAGGAATTGCGCCCTCTAGAAGCTCAAGAAGTAAAGACCCCAGATCTGTTTATATGACAGCTATATCTGGTCATGAACCGATTTGAACCATACTTGGCACTGTTGTTGGATATCATAAGAAAATACGTCGTGCAAAATTTCATTCCAATTGGATAAGAATTGCGCACTCAAGAGGCTCAAGAAGTCAATACCCAAGATCGGTTTATATGGCAGCTATATCAAAAGATGGACCTATTTGAACCATACTCGACACAGTTGTTGGATATCATAACAGCATGTCGTGCAAAATTTCATTACAATCGGATAAGAATTGCGCACTCTAGAGGCTCAAGAAGTCAAGACCCAAGATCGGTTTATATGGCAGGTATATCAGGTTATGAACCGATTTCAATCATACTCGACATAATTGTTGAATATCATAAGAAAACACGTCGTGCAAAATTTCATTACAATCGGATAAGAATTGCGCACTCTAGAGGCTCAAGAAGTCAAGACTCAAGATCGGTTTATATGGCAGCTATATCAAAAGATGGACCGATTTGAACCATACTCAGCACATTTGTTGAATATCATAACAGCACGTCGTGCAAAATATCATTCCAATCGGATAAGAATTGCGCCCTCTAGAGGCTCAAGAAGTCAAGACCCAAGATCGGTTTATATGGCAGCTATATTAGGTTATGGACCGATTTGAACCATACTCGGCACAGTTGTTGGATATCATAAGAAAACACGTCGTGCAAAGTTTCATTCCAATCGGATAAGAATAGCGCACTCTATAAGCTAAAGAAGTCAAGATCCAAGATCGGTTTCTATGGCACCTATATCAAAACATGGACCGATATGGCCCATTTACAATACCAAACGACCTACACTGATAAGAAGTATTTGTGAAAAATTTCAAGTGGTTAGCTTTACTCCTTCGGAAGTTAGCGTGCTTTCGACAGACAGACGGACGGACGGACATGGCTAGATCGACATAAAATGTCGCGACGATCAAGAATATATATACTTTATGGGGTCTCAGACGAATATTTCGAGTAGTTACAAACAGAATGACGAAATTAGTATACCCCCCATCCTATGGTGGAGGGTATAAAAAGTCACAGTTTGGTGCGGTTTATGGGCTGGTGGCATCATTGGACCGTTCTTCTTCAAAAACGATGCGAATCGTACCGTAACTGTGAATGGTGAACGCTATCATGAGATTTTATCCCACTTTTTTTTGCTCAAATTGCAAGAACTTGACTTGAATGACATGTGGTTTGAACAAAACGGTGCCACATGCCACAAAGTACGCGTATCAATGGACTTATTGAGAGTGAACATTTATTTCACTTTCGTTAACGGTTAATTGGACGCTTAGGTGGTGCGTTTTAATGCCTTCAGACTTTTTTTTTGTGGGTCTATGCGCAAACTTTCGAAGGAGTAAAGCTAGACACATGAAATTTTGCGCAAATATATCTTAGGAGTAAAAGGGCGGTTGAGATTGTAAATGAGCTAACTCGGTCAAAGTTTTAACATTGCTGAAATATAAACCGATCTTGGGTCTTGACTTCTTGACAGTCTAGAGGGCGCAATACTTATCAGATTTGGCAGAAATTATGCACGCGGTGTTATCACTTCCAACAACTTTGCGAAGTGTGGTCTAAATCGGTTTATAACCTGATATATTGGGTTGCCCAAAAAGTAATTGCGGATTTTTCATATGGTCGGCGTTGACAAATTTTTTCACAGCTTGTTACTCTGTAATTGCATTCTTTCTTCTGTCAGTTATCAGCTGTTACTTTTAGCTTGCTTTAGAAAAAAAGTGTAAAAAAGTATATTTGATTAAAGTTCATTCTTAGTTTTATGAAAAATGCATTTACTTTCTTTTAAAAAATCCGCAATTACTTTTTTGGCAACGAATAGCTGCCCTTTTAACCGATCATGGGTCTTGATTTCTTGAGCATCTGGAGGGCGCAATTCTTCCCCGATTTGGCTGAAAGTCGCATGTGTTTTGTTGTGACTTCAAACAAATGTGCTAAGTATGGTCTAAATCGGTTCATAACCTGATATAGCAGCCACATAAACCGATCTTGGATCTTGACTTACTGAGCCAATAGAGGGCGCAATTTTTATCCGATTTGGCTTAAATTTTACTTCAGATGTTCTGTTGTGACTTCCAACAACTGTGCTTAGTATGGTTCAAATTGGTATATAACCTGATATAGCTGCCATATAGACCGATTTGGGATCTTGACTACTTAGGTCTCTAGAGGGCGTAATTCTTATCCGAATCGAATAAATTTTGCATCAGATGTTCTGCTATGACTTCCCAAAACTGTGTTCAGCATGGTTCATATCGGTACATAACCTGATATAGCTGCCATATAAACCGATCTGGGATCTAGACTACTTAGATCTCTAGAGGGTGCAATTCTTTTCCGACTTGGCTGAAATTTCGCATAAAGTGTTTTGTTATGACTTCCAACAAATGTGCTAAGTATGGTTCAAATCGGTTCATAACCTGATATAGCTGCCACTATAAACCGATCATGCATCTTGACGCGCAAAGAACTCGACATATGCGATCAATCGTGGAGGGTATATAAAATTCGGCTTGGTCGAACTTAGCACGCTCTTAATTTTTAGATTTTAAGATTCCTGAAATTTCAGCACAATTGGAAGATGTTTACACGTGCTTCTTGGGCCTCAAAGTTCTGAAAATCTCAATTTTTTTGGCTATTCGGCAACTTTGGGGACTTGGCGACCCATATCTCTGAAACCGCTAAAGCTATTTGACCGTGACACCACTAAAGCTATTTGACCGATGTGACCTAAAGTTGGTCACATCGGCATTCCGAAAAATTTTTTGCGCTGCCAAATCTTTCTCAAAATTATTTTTTGCTGGTTTTGGAAAATCATCAACGACGCCATTATCTTCATATCCTAAGCCCACCATCTGCATAAGATTTTCTTCATTAATTCTACAGGAAGTTTTGCTTTCATCAAAGTCAT